>NW_027176290.1:0-15000 GCF_023349555.1 Cebidichthys violaceus
TGATTCAGTCCCTGATAATAAAAGTATCTGCTGCTGACCTTGATGTCATCAGGCCAGCCGTCCTCCTGCTTCTTCCCTTTGACCCTGTGCTGGATCAGCTCCAGCGTTTCCTCCCTGGTGGGGCCCTGACCCTTCATCTCTCCTGCTGCGTCGTGGGCGCCTTGGTCCAGCGTGGAGCCGAAGCTCTTGGGTAAGGTGTTGCTCCGAGGACGAGTCTGGGGGCCGAGCTCGCTCTCTGCACGGTGTTTGGCATCTGGGGAAGGAGGAAGACAGTGATGAGGGAGGAGGAGGAGGAGGAGGAGGAAGAGGAGGAGGAGAGAAACAAACGGGGAGGAGATAGAGAGGGTAGAGTACGGAAGAAGGAACCAGGACAAGAACGGGGAGAAAAACACAAATCTTCAGACGGCACATAAAGCATTTTTTTTTTTTTTCACTGGATGATCAGACATGCAGGAGTCTGACTGACAGCTGCGGTGGTTAAAGTCAGCCAGCCACAGCATGAGGAGAAAGACAGACAGACACACACACACACACACACACACACACACACACACACACACACAACTGGAACAAAAACAACAACAACACACAAACACCGACCCCAGTCAAAACCCAAACACAACAAGCAAAAACATCTTCCTGAACATTTGTCTAACAGCGGCACAAAAAAATAGAAAATAAAGACTTTCAAAAGAGTCGTCTGGTGGTTATAGACTGAATATTATCTCAAGATAATATTTACCAGAGTGTCAACTTGTCCTGTGCACAAGCATATGAATACAGTAATAGCAAAACTAAACAAAATATCTTAAATATCAGTCAGCGAATTGTCAACTCTAAACACCCCAATTATAAAAGTAAAAGAAGAAAATAAAAAAACTCCGTCCTCTTTTGAGAGACGCCTCGTTAAAACGTCTCGCCCCAACATTGCGGCTTCAACAGGAAGTACACCAAAAAACAAAAAGAAGCAAGACGCTCTCACAATGCCGCCTCATTGTGACTGTCAGCTAGTGTATGCGATGTCTACTTACTGAGGGGTTGGTACTTACTGAGGTGATACGGTCTAGAGCTCAGGCCTGAGGGAGGGGTGGAGCGGGGGGGTGGAGTGTGTGATGGGGGGGGGGGGGGAGCAGGAGAGAGGGGAGGAGGGGGGGGGGGGGGGGGGGGGGGGGGGGCGTGGGGGGGGGGGGGGGGGGGGGGGGGGGGGGGGGGGGGGGGGGGGGTGGGGGGGGGAGAGAGGAGGAGGGGGGGGGGCGGGGGAGGAGGGAGCGTGGTGGCGTCTGTATGAATGGAGCAAAGCCTGGTGCCTCAGCGTGCTTCTGGGTAAAAGGGGTGCTGGCGTCCTGGTTGGCCGATCAGTCAATCAATCAATCAATCGGTCGGTTGCGGCGATAGGAGGAGGAGGAGGAGGAGGAGGAGAGGGAGGAAAGTGGAGAGCGGGTGCTCGCGTTATTGTTGTTTTTCAATTTTGATTTGAAACAGAGAGAGAGAGAGAGAGAAATGTTTTTTTCGGCCACTGCGTTCTCCGACAAGGAGAGCCGTCACCTCACATAGAGAGGGTGGACCAGTGTCATGGGGTGTGTTCAGTTCGGTGAAACGATGCACAAGAAAACTATTCGTAAATGTCAGACGTGTCATATTTTACACTCTGTGCTTCAAGGAACACCGAGTTTATCGAAAGACAAACACGTCCAGCCTAAAATCTGATCAAAAAGTCCATTTTTTTTCCCCCCTAGATATTTGCAAATATGCATCTGTTTATGCATAAGTTAAAAAAAAAAAGTCTTATCCATCGTTTCACCTCACTGAATTCACTGCAGAGGTAAATGAATGTGGGTTCACAAGGACGCATCAGCACATTGGAGGGGTGGGAGCCACGCATGTGAGAGCCACGTCAACCCCCCCGGCATGTGTCTGCATGTGTTGATGTTAGACCAGCACGCATGCAATGTGGTTACAATGGTCAGAGGTTAGGAGTGGGGAGGGTCAAGCTGTCCAGCACGGGACAGGATGGCACGCAGACACTCTAACCCGACACACACACACACACACACACACACACACACCACACACACGCGCCGCGCGCGCGCGCGCCGCGCACACACACACACACACACACACACACATACACACCAAATGCACGTTCAGGGGAAAACGAGCGAGTTGTTCTACCTTTAATCTGCCGGCGGATCTTGGTGAGGTCGGTCATCCATTTGAGGACTTTGGGGTTAGCTGCCTTGTCTCCGTGAGAGGGCTGCAGAGAGGAGGAGGAGGAGGAGGAGGGAGAGAGTTAGTGCTTCACTGGAACGCTCAGGACAAGAGAGGAGGAGGAGAAGGGACAGGGAGAGAAAGACTGAGAGGAGTCAGGGCGAGTTAAAGGAGGGAGGAGGAGGAGCAGGAGGATGACGGTCTAAGGACTGAAATGAGCTTTTTCGGTTTGCTTCTTAGCACTTTACAAAAAGAATAGCTGAGTCATATTCAAAAATCTGTACCCGTGTACCTTATAGTTCCTTTCCTTCTCAAATTGCTCTTCAAACTGCTTGATTTTCTTCTTCAGGTGCTGGAGTTTCTTGGTGAGTTGATGGGTCACTGAATCGCCTCCTCGCATCGCCTCTTTGGAGCCAAACGATGCTCGCCGTGGCCTGGAGTGACAGAGGAGACGTGAAGAAGATCAAAACGCAATCCCGGGTTTCACACAGAGGCTAGTTAGCCGCGAGTGAGCCGCCATCGTACCTCTGTGCTTTGGTGGGTGAGGTGGCGTCCGGGTCTTGCTGCAGGAACCGCTGGGCGCCGTGCGCTCCGAAGTCGAGAAAGCGCCGCGCCAGGAGGTGAGGGTGGGCGCGGGAGGAGGAGGGGGAGGCTTCCTGCCCTCCCTCCCCCACGTCCTCCTCGCCGTCCTCCTCCAGCAGCAGCGGAGGGAGGGTAACCATGCGGGCCGGCCAGCGGGGAGAGCTGAGCCTCGCCGCTCTCGCTGTCGTCCTGCCAGGATTTGAACGCGGGGACGGGGTCTGGAGAGAGAGGGGGGGGGGGGACAGAAGCAAAGAGTCAGAGAAAAGACAAATGTAATAATTAACGCTAACAAGTGTACAACAACGTCAATAACACGCACACGAAAGCTGCGCGGGACAATTAATAAAACACATTCATTTTCTTCTTCGCTGCCCTGCTGAGTCACTCTTTGTCTGGTTAATGGTGTCTTGACTGTCAGCGCTATGCTAATGAGCTGACAGTCAAGAGGGGGGGGGGGGATGAGGAGAAGGAGGACTCAAGGCGATAACGAGACAAGAGGTAAGAAAGTGAGTCAGGGGGGAATAAGTGTTTTTCAGAGAGGAAAGGTGTCCGGATCAATCCGCCAAGTGACCCTGTCGCAAAGAGGTAAGAGCAAAGATGAGAGGGAGGAAAAAGAGTCCACCGGCTTCGTTAGAGGAGTGTTTCACATGCGAGGATCTACTTACGATCAGTATCACACAAGCAAATCGAAATATATTATATATATAATAATATATTAATAAAGTTTAAAGTCCAAACCAGCGGGCAACCACCATAAAAAAATGAAGGGTGCTCTGATCACTCAGTCTTCATGAAGGCCGATCAGAAGAGTCAAGTCGGAGGAGTAACCGGTGAACAGGCTTCACCTGAGATGTGTCTCAGGTGAAGCCTGTTCACCGCGGGATTGTTACGCCGTTATTCCGCCTTAAACAATCAAAAGAAGGGTTTAAATAGACCCCTGATCAAAGCATCCTTCTGCAAAAAAAAATCAAAAATCAAAAGGCGAGCGGATGAAAGGACAGCAGGTGGGCTGGTGGATGGGGAGACATTAAACTACTCACCGTGGCCTTCTCTTTGCAGATGCATACATGAGAAGTCTATGGGAGGGAGGTGGAGATGGGAGGGGGGTGACGCTGTTCGGATGGAAGGAGGACAAGAGGGAGGAAGGAGAGAAGAAGACGAAGAAGAAGAAGGGAGAGAGAGAGACAGCAGAGACGAGGAGCAGTGAGGTCAATCATGTCGTAACAACTTCGCTCTCCAACTTTCATTCAGTCAGTGACGTTGTACCGGAGGAATACTCCACGTTTAACAGATGAATAACAGAACTCACAAAGAACATCTTTCAACTAATTGAGCGAATTTGGTGGAATCGTAAAGATTTTTGGTAAACGCAGACATGAATTTTAATCTTTAGATATGTTTAATTCTGTGATGCCCTGGAGAACATTTTGGAAGATTTTCTAAGATTAAATATACAAATTATACAGAGCTTTTTAAAAAGACAATAACAATAATGTATATAACTGACTTTTAATCTTAAATGATTAACGAATATGGCAGAATAACTGCATTTTCGCCCTCGTGGGACTTCTCACTTTCAGTATTTGGTCGACCCATAAATAAATGAATCACATTGAACCGTGGGAAGGGTCTGTTCTACTGAGCATCTTTTACTCCTGTCGTCCAATGATCTCCTACCTTCCCATTGGCTGTCGGGGAAGAGTTGGAGGTGGGGGTTGTGGCCGGAGTTAGCTTGGCATGGCGACAGGTGGTTCCTGTTGGTCTTGCTGGTGTTGGCATTCTGGTCACAGCGGCATGAGTCCGAATCCTGGAGGAGGAGAGAGAGAGAGAGAGAGAGAGAGAGAGAGAGAGAGAGAGAGAGAGAGAGAGAGAGAGAGAGAGAGAATAAAGCAACACATTCAAGATGACGGTACAAAAGTAGAGCGAAAGGAAGGACAGATACTGAAACATAAACTTTAAATAATATTATGCCTTTTCTGCTTGTGAATAAATCTAAAATAAATAAAATCAACACACACACACACACACACACACACACACACACACACACACACACACACACACACACACACACACACACACACACACACACTCCCACTTATTGCTACTTACACAGCTTATGGTGTCAGTCTGAGTCTGCTCCATGTTGTCACAGGGTTGATTGTCCTGCCTGGAATAATCAGAGACAGGAAACATGTGATCAACTTTAAAAAAATAAATATGACAATAAAAAAAAAAATTATTTTAGAAAATATCTAAAAATGTTTTGGATATTTTTTTGCTCATCTGATCTGTTGTTTATTGCTCTGTAAATAAATCTAGTGGCTGACCAGTCAGTGCAAGGACCTTGATAAATCTTTGGCTTTGAGCAAAATCAAAACCATTTTTGGACGCACTCTCTGCAGCACAATTTAATGATGATGGATTTGGAGATCCCAAAGTACTTTAGTCATAATCCTTCAACCCTATTTGCCGTAAGCCGAGGAGGAGTTAAAGCTTCAACTGTTGGAGAATCTCACATTTGTTACAACTGGAATCAATACCGCGTCTATCGATTGTTTTACCCTTTTCCTCTGAGTAGATGTGAAACAGCATTGACTGCCTCGACTACTAGATGTAGATGTGAAACAGCTGGCTGCCTCGACTACCTTTTTTTTTTTTTTTTTTACAATTTAACGTGGCGTGACACACCAACCACAGTACGTTGAGTGTGCTTGTTAACAATCAGAAGCTGGAGGCGTGATACAGTGTGTACAGTTATGTGAGAGAGAGAGACGAGAGAGAGAGAGAGAGAGAGAGAGAGAGAGAGAGAGAGAGAGAGATAATAAAAGTCTGTTTCAGCGTAAAAATGAGCTTCAGCAAAACCCAGCTCACCTGGCAGTGTTGATGTTGTTCTCCGCATCCAGGTCCATCCCCGAGCTCTCCTCCAGGGCGGCGCCAGAGTCAAATGAATCCTGGAGGGGGGGGGGGGGGAAGCAAGCAGCAAGAATTCACGATGAATTTCACCGTTTTTAATGAATGGAAGTTAGAAAGTTAGGAGCAGAGCAAGAGACGTGAAAAGCCATGAACATGTGCATTCTTACTTTTAGAAACCACATTTTATCACGTTTCACTTTCTTTTGAGTGTTCGGGGACACAGAGCTTTGAACTTTACACATTACCACTCATAAAGTTTACACCACATTTACCGAAGGAAACAACGAGGTCATTCTTTACATACAGTTCTACGAGTTAATGATTATCCGACTTATCTCTCTAACCCTTTAAAGTCAAAGCAAAACTCCAGAACCAAAGCGGTTTCATTGTGGTCATCGCGGCTTACGCCACGGCCGGATTTTCAGGCTCTAAACAATTCACGCCAAAGCGCTTTGTGTTGAATAGATGAGTTGTAGTGAAGAGCAGGATGATGACTCAATGAGTAAATGTGACCTGCTTGCGCAAAACGCACATGTGACATTAGTAGTACAACTACTATGCAAAGAGAGTAAATGTAAACACCCGCAGGCGTTGCTGTCGTTCTTTTTCACTTCGTCTATTTTAAAGACTTGGATTGTTGTTCAAAGAGGTGACAGGTTCCTCGTTAGTCCCGGGACGCATCTCGCTCTGTCTGCCATGTTCTCTGCTCCTCGTCTCTCTCCTGCCGTCTGGACACCAAAATGGTTCTTTGGCCACTGAGGCTTGAAAGGGGGGGGGGGGGGAATAATAGCATCGAGGTGGATTTGATTTCAGCGGTGACCAGGCTTACTAAAAACGTACGTGACTCTCGTGGAATCCCTGGCTTATAAAAAGAAGCTTTTCACCGCTCCTCTGTTAAAACTGTGATTCGGGCTTCGTGATGTCCCCCCCCCCCGTCTCTGTCTCTGTCTCTGTCCCTGTAAGTTTTAACAAAACACTGCCTCCGTGACTCAGCGCGTTCATTAATCTGTGCGTGCATTTGGAAAAAAAAAAACCACAGGTCCGTTCTCAGCTATTGTGGCCATCAGAACAGAACAAAGATGGACTGCGCTGATAATAATCAAACATTCAGCCTTGGGACGGACCGACAGACGGGAGACAGGAAGGAGGTTAGCTATGGGAAATATGCTGCCGGCCCACACAGCAACTGTGTGTCGTCTGTGAACGTTTATTGAGGGAAATTTCCACTGTGTGTGTGTGTGTGTGATGATTCTGTGCTCTTTCTCGAATGTGTGTGAGTGTGTGTGTGTTATTTATCAACAGTGTGCGTTTGCGCATGTCCAGGTACGTGTGTGTGTGTGTGTGTGTGTGTGTGTGTGTTTCTGTGTCTCCGACAAACCTGCGTGTCCTTCTGGCTTTGTTGTACGCTCTGCTCGGTCTGCGTGGGCGGGGTCTCCCCCTCTGCGTCGCAGGGGCTGTCCTCGGGGTCAGTTTGTCGCGCCTCGTCGTCATCACAACCCTGGTCTGCAGGCTCGCTGGGACTCACCCTGGAGAAGGACAAAAATAATAAATAAGGTCGTAAATAAGACCAACTGAAAACACTGTGCCTTTACGGGTGGTGCTAACCTATTTCAGCATGCAGCGTGAAATGCTGTGACATGTTGTTTTGTCTTAGAGGTGACTGACCACTGAACAGCTGCTCCTCTAAACATGTAGAGTTCGCTAATTGACATCGCAGCTGTCAACATGTTTACCGGTAACCCGAGCCGTCTCTCTGGCTCCCTGCCTTCGTACACAATGTTCACGATGGCAAATATGGTTCTCTAAAGTCATCCGGTGTAGCTCTGAGGAATCTGTGCAACGCGTGTTCCTACCAGCAGGTGCTCGGAGGGCAAAAAGCAGAGCACGACATGTTTTTGCCGTACGGAGCTCCGGTGTGAAAAATGTTCTGAAAGGCGACACGGCGTGTATTTCTGTTTGTGCGAATGGACTGTATAGGTGCGAATGCGTGCGAATGGACTCGCACCCTTGGCTGTCGTAGTTGGTGTCGATGGAGGTTTTCAGCTCGAAGAAGTGCTGCTCCACTGCGGCCCTGATGGTTCGCTGGATTATCCTGGAAAAAAAAACACACACAAAAAAAACAAACACACATTCATCAGGATTTATATTCACACTTTATTACTGCGCTGATGCATTGAGTTCAACTTAAAAATGGCATTTTGCTCACATGTGCTGCATCGTAGCCTCTGTTCAAACAAACAAACCGGCTGTCAGGTTAGCAGTTAGTTACTAATTAATTGCAGCCTGAGTTTAAAAGCGTGTTAAATATCGAGTAACAATGCAGCCCGTGTGTTTTCTCTCTCCGCTGGAGCGAGTTTAGCTCAGCTGTAATGAGTGTAAACCGTCACTGTGTCCCAGTGATAACATCTACACCAGATGAAAGCCAAAGGTTCACATGGGTTTACATAACCGCTGTGGATACGGATCCCGTGTTTTCTCTGTTTATTCAGCAGAGGCAGCCAATAAAGATGTTCCTCTTAAATCCACGTAAATTAAGTCTCCGACGCCAACTGTTCCTTTGGACTGCGTGTTTCAGGGTGGTTGATTCACGTCAGTTTAGTACTTATTCACTAACAGCTGTGATCACTAATGCTGCATAATGTCTTCAACCTGTGCAGGATGTGACATAATAAAAAAATATTTAAATATAATTCAGTTCTAAATTCAGAGAAAGAAAATGATAAAATATCTGCCATAAATAAATGAGACCTTCTGCAATAATTTGTCTTGTAAAATATATAAATAAATATGTTGCAAATTTTTGAATTGCCTCTACTTGACATGAATTTATGTGCTGTTTTCTTCAGTCAAAGGTGAATAACGACTCAAACATTGAGCCTAATAATCCCTGAGGTGGTTTCTTTTCCATTCTGCGATATTAAACATGTCCTTATTAAGTAAAAAAAAAAAAAAAGAAGAAGAAGAAAAACCCGGTGCAGTTATGAAAGGATTAATAATGCGGAGAGGAGAGAGGACGTTAGGGCCTATAAAAGGTAAGAACAGCAGTCACGCGCTGACATGTGACAGTTGATCCACGAGGCTCTACTGAGATTCTATTTGACTCAACCACACGTGTGTGATCGTAAAGTATCCCTCCCTTGATTACTCTGGCTTCTTGCACGCCGTTAACTTTTGTTTTCTTTTGAAGACGCCCCGGCTCTCCTCGCACTCCTCCTCCACACCACCTGCTGCTCCTGCTGCATCCGCCGCCATCGTTACATGCAGTGTTATTGATGCTCCCCCCCAAAAAGATGTTTTCTATTCTTTACATTTAGACCATCTAACATCTTTACTCTTTGTTCAAATCAAGGTCATATCATACAGTGTGTGTGTGTGTGTGTGTGTGTGTGTGTGTGTGTGTGTGTGTGTGTGTGTGTATACAACATATCTATACCAACAAAGCTACACAGTTTTATATGGAAGACTTGGAGGTGGAACATAACTGTGTTTGGGCTTTAAGTCCATTGCCATTTAAGGTAAAACTCATAAAAGGTGTTGGGCTGAGGTCAGATACATGTGTGTGTGTGTGTGTGTGTGTGTGTGTGTGTGTGTGTGTGTGTGTGTGTGGGAGTTGAGGATATATCAGCCAGAAACTACAAGCCCACTTTCGCCCTTCAGCAGCAACTCAAAACTCTAACTGTAGGAAGTTCTGCTAATATTAACCTTCACACACAAAACAGCTACTTCCACATATGCAGCAAAAGATGCTGTGCTTGCAGTCTTTCCCTTTCTCACACACACACACACACACACACACACACACACACACACACACACACACACACACACACACACACACACACACACACACGCGCGGTCAAGAGAAGCACTGTGAACACGTCCCGGTAGCGAGTTGAAGACGTAGATCACACTCAGAGACGACGCAAGACGGTCCGTGAAACCAAAAGCCCTTGAAGCGATCTAATGTGTGCCGGTAGCTTCTGTTCCCGCGTGACACCCAGAAGATAAGTCGAACTACCGGACAGGTTTTCCATGATTAGCATACTCGAATGTCAGCGTGTGTGTGTTCTTCATCATTGGCAGCTTTATTCCTAAAATGTTATGGTCAACAAGCACAGAGCAAACACACAGTTTCCGCGTGTTATTGCCGGGACACCTTTGTGCCCTCAAGCGTTCAGGTTCTCACAGTGAATGATTCTACTCTGAGCCCGATGTCACGCAGAGGCCTGACAGTCATGTGATTGCAGGGTTCACGTCCTCGCGGCTCTAAAAAAGCACAGAGCCGCACAAAAAAAAACGCTTCAGTTTTAGCTCCGTAATCAAAACACGAGGCTTTCCTCTTTCCTCCCTGTCGCTTCCTCGTCACGGCGCTTCTTCTTCTTCTTCTTGTTGTTTCATCTGCCTCTTGAGCAGATGGCCCTTTACTTCCTCTTAACACTTCAACCGACCCGGCTCTCTTACACCCCCCCCCCCCCCTGTTTACAGTTTTCCATCCTCCTCTTCATTACCTTTGCTTAAAGATTTATTTGTTTTTACAAGCAGGTGCACATAAAAGTTCCTTAGTGTTGCTGGAATTTTGTTTAGAGTATGTCTGTAGGTCGCTACAGGGTGTGTACATAAATAAGTGCCTATTTATGGTGTCGTGAGTGGATGAATTGCTGGTGAGTGTGTGTGTGAGTGTGTGTGAGTGTGTGTGTACTTACTCAGCAGAGTCGGCAGGCAGGATGGATATAGGGGAGAGATGGGAGCTGGAGAGAGAGAGAGAGAGAGAGAGAGAGAGAGAGAGAGAGAGAGAGAGGGGAAAAGGACAACACGGTTAGAACATCACTTACTCCTCGACTCCTTTCCCTTGCTGACATGAAATTACCTTGGAGGTGTCAGGAGATCAAGCGCTGAGTAACGAAAATCATCATAATGAGGTTATGTTCTCACTGCAGACGCGTCCTAATCTAAAATCCCCTGTGCCAAATGACAATCTCAAGAAATGCACCAGACACAGACACAGACACACACACACACACACACACACACACACACACACACACACACACACACACACACACACACACACACACACACACACACACACACACACACACACACCCCCTCACACACAGACACACCCTCAGACACAAACACACACACACACACACACATAGACAAAGTTTCGGTCACTGGCGCCACTCTGGGTGGGCAGATTGTTATTTAGGCTACAGAGCGCTGCTAAACCCTGCTGATCAGATAAAAGGGTGTGTGTGTGTGTGTGTGTGTGTGTGTCAAATCATATTTGTTCTTCGATGTTCCTCCATAAAAAAGGAAGTGTGTGTGTGTGTGTGTGTGTGTGTGTGTGTGTCATGAAACAGGGATCAGACGTGTGTTGATTCAGCAGCCTGCCGCTGGCCTCACAAACACACACAAACACACACAAACACACACAAACACACACTGACAGACACGCCAGGACTCCAGATTTATATAACACTCCTACAGACACACACACACACACACACACACACACACACACACACACACACACACACACACACACACAGCACAAGGTCATTCACATTATGCCCAAGTGCACGGGTACATCTCATATATATAGTGTGTGTGTGTGTGTGTGTGTGTGTGTGTGTGTGTGTGTGACAGTTAAACTCAACTCATAAAAACAGCAGCTGATGTTACGCAACCTTTATGTGTGGATGTATGTTGGTTCTTTAACACACACACACACACACACACACACACACACACACACAGTCTTAATGCAGAAAGAAGTCCTGAGGTAGATCGATATGGACTGAATTATTAATGGCAGATAGGAAACAATAATACCCTCCATCTTTATTTCTTTCTCCATACTTTCTTCTTATTCTTCCCTTCCTGCCTCTTTCTTTCTCTTCCTCACTTTCTCTCATTCCCACCCCATCATGCTTCATACAGAGAAACATCACGTCTTCTCTGTCCTTCGCTCCGTCCGTCCTTGTTCCTGGCTCTGAATGTAGCGAGCGTCTCACATTTGCCTTTCTGACACCGTAACCTTGATCGTGAATATGTGCGGAGATCAAACGGCGAGCCTGCCAAAAAACAAGCCCAACGAATGTGGGCGTTAGGAAGTAATGAGAGGGGGAAAACAGCCATTCATTTCTTTTTCTTGCCCTCCCAAGTCAACTGAATAAATACTCGGATAATATTAAACTAGGCTTCTCGCCTTTCTGAGTCCATAATTATCTGGACTCGGATCCTTTCGGTAACTCGCCTCCCTTTCTTCTCCTGTTAGTCAGCGTAGAGAACTGCCCTTTAAACAGGAAGGCTCTCTACAGCAGGCGACCGTTGCTTCGAAAGCGCCGATAACATCTGACAGCTCGGGCTCTCCTGCCGAGTTGTTCCCCGAGGGAGCGAGCCGGGCGGCTGCATCGCTAACAATAGACCCTCGACAGGCTCCTCCAGGACGTTACGTAATCTCCTACGTGAATTAAGCAGCGAAGATAATATCTGATCTTACACCATTTCGCCCCTGAAGGCTCGAACTAAAACTTGTTATTGCGGCCTTTAGGGTGTTTCCTGCCTCCTCCTCCTCCTCCTCCTCCTTCTCCTCCTCAAGCTCCTTGAGCTCCCAAAGCAGCAGCAAAGATAACATTTCTATCAGCGTCAGTCGAGCTCTAAAGGACTTTACATGACGCCCTTTATAGGGCCCTGGTCTTCAGAGAACGCCGTGAAGGGCAGCTAGGACTGAGTCTTCTAGGTCCCTGATGTAGTTGAAAGTGGTTTTGATTATGTCTCGAGGTGGAACGTTACAAATACGCTTCAAGCCCGAGAAGAGAACTAAATATCTCACAACATTTTGAATTTAAAACCAAATGCTACGCTATTTTGTTGACGTTGCCCTTTCAGCAAAATGCTCTGAGTGAATTTAAGTTCCCACAGTGAACAGTGTAATATGTCCCGGGCTCTTATTGTGAAAGGTAAGAAAGGAAGGCGCGAAGCTGCAATAGCGTCTTATTAGCCTGTTGATAAGTTACTCTTTAAAAGGGTTAATCAGGGTTCTTTAAGACGTTTTGTTTGTTTGTTGTTGATTTAATCCGTTAATTATTATTTAGCAAAAAATACTGATAAAAGCTGATCACGTCAATGAAGATTGGATTGCATATAGTGCAGCTAACACACATTTTAACAAATCAACAAGGTTTCTCCAAGACATAGGAAGGTTAATTATTCACTATATATATATATATATATATATATATATATATATATATATATATATTGTTGATATATAAGAGAATAAAGCACTAGCTGGTGAATAACAGGTCGGATTAGATCAGCTCCTGCTCTACGGACGACTGGATCGGAGACAGAAACGAAGACCTCAATAAGATCTTAAGGAGTCGCACCTTCAGCTCGCTGTTTGCTGGCAGCGACACCGTAAAACCTTTTAAAGGGATCCAAGCAGACAGACGAACACTTTGTCTTCGATAACGTCTATCGGCGGTCAGGTTGGCGGTGGAGTCACATGAATTCTTGCCAGATTCGCTGAGATCCCATCAGGTTAATCTGCGTGATCCCTGGTGTCAGATCACTGCTTTAGTGGGCAGCTGTACGTCGCCTGAGGGCTGAGGAATGCGCCTGTGATTTGATCTGAAGTAGCAGCATCTATCCATTCGCCTAACCTCTGTTTATTCTCATTAACATTAACAGTTAGCATGCTTTACTGGTAACGAAACCATGAGTGCATAACCAAACTGTGCTTTTTTTGTGTACTGCGCATAATACTAGACTTCATATGATAATGTTATCGAGCATTTTGCACCTCCAGAAGGCTAGTGACCTTCATACATAGTGCAGATAGCATCGTGGTTAGGCCTTGCCCTGCTGTTGATAAGCTGCAGCAAACGTTTTTTTATTTTTCCAAGGTTAGGTTCTTATTGTTCACTTTAGCGACGCTTGGTTCAAATCAGTCTCCGCTGCCTTTCAGTATTTGGCCGCGTTACTTTTCGTTGTTGTGTAAACAGCTGGCCGTAATGTACAGTATGTACTGTACACGATCACATATGTGAGCCGGGAGGTATCGGTGGCCTCACCTCAGCCGACCGAGTGACTCGACAACACAGACTCCTCAGCGTGACTGAGGTTCGTCCTGCTGGGTTAACTTAACAAAATAAAACAGGGACTTTGTGTGTTGTCAGGGCAAATGGCAGCGAGGAAAAGGGGGCTGATAAAGGGCGTCCTGGATTATTTACAGCATTACTCTGGCGGCTCGATATAAAGGAAACAAAGAGTCTGTCTGTGTGTGTGTGTGTGTGTGTGTGTGTGTGTGTGTGTAAGGTGTGTTCGAGGTGATTCCACAGAGGTGCTGTTGTCAGCGAGCCTTCTGCTCTGTTCTGGCTGGGAGGTCTTACAGAGTGCTGCAGTCTACGCATCCATACACACACACACACACACACACACACACACACACACACACACACACACACACACACACACACACACACACACACACATACATACAGTACATTCATACCACACGTGTATATATTGTATTTCAAGACGACATATTTCACTATGCCTCTTAAAGCGATCCCTTCACACACAGAATCCTGAGCATCATTAACAGCTCAGAAGAGCTTCACTCTCACAGAGCGACTCTCATTCATTCATTCATTTTCCCCCTAATTATTTAATGCGACGCGTCACCATTCACCCATTCACCCATTCATACTCTGACGGCAGGGGGGTACCACGCAAGGATTGCAACATAGCAGATAGCTTGGACTTGAAATGCTGTCGTCACTTCCTGAGGACGTTTATAACTTTATGTTAACAAACAACGTCCAAGTTTGTGTTATTACGGTTATTACGGTTTCTGGCGCCACATAAATGTCTTGTCTTTTGGAAAATCCAGATAAGAACCGCAACTAACGATTATTTTCATGATCCAATTCATTTGTGGGTTATTTTTTTAATTATTTATTTGGTCTGTGAAAAATTTCACAATTTCCAAAACATGAAGACATTGCCGTGGACTCTGAGAAATTGTTATTTTTTTAGACATTTATTAGACTAATTAAGAATATTGAGAAAATAATCGGCAATCAATAATGAAAAAATATAATTAGTTGCAGCCCTAAATAAATCCGTACACTTCTTAATAATGGACTTTTAAGGAGGAATTGTTTCTTAACATTTTTGGCAAATACTTTTCTGTAAACCAACAAATCAATCAGTTGACCGTTTCAACCAGAATGGAGATACTCCACTCCTCAAATTTACACATATCGACCAAATATTTAGTAA
>NW_027176290.1:20000-42500 GCF_023349555.1 Cebidichthys violaceus
ATTGGCTTGAAGCTATTTTAATATTTCAACTTGGGCTTCAGGAGATCATGATTTGGACGTTTTCACCGTTGAAATTTATTAGACCAAACAATCAAAGAGAATAATCATCAGGTTAACTGGTATTAAAAATAAGTATTTAACATGAAAAACACACAATATTGTCGCTGAAAGTCTTTTTTTTTTTTTTTTTTACATCCACAGGATCAGAAGAGTAATCTATTCTCAGTACAATTGTGTTTTAATAAAAATCATCTCTGCACCATAGGTTGTACTGGAATTATTGATCTTTCGGTCTCCACGTCTGAGATTCCTTACATGCGGAGCTGGAACTACAATAAGTGGGCTTTACACACAGAAAGTAAACCCGTTCCTCACTTTTAGGTCGGACGAGCAAATGGACTAAATGCTTCATAAGAAGTCGGAGCGCTTTGATATTTTTAGCAGCTTAGAGAGATCTGGGCGTACATTATTTAAATGGCTTTGTGGTGTGAGGTCTGTGTGTGCAGCAGTAATCCTCCAGACCAGACATGAGGACAGAAGAGGTCACGGGGACGACGGAGAATTATCACCAACGAGAACATGCGACTTAAAGATAACAACAGTTTGCTTGATTTGAATATAATTTGCTGCATGCAACCCCCCCCCCCTCACACCCCCCTTACATCTTCATCAGCATAATTAAATCTTTGAGTACAGCTGCCACCTAAAACCATCCACCAGTACAACACACACACACACACACACACACACACACACACACACACACACACACACACACACACACACACACACACACACACACACACACACACACGGATCCTTTTGTGTTGTCCCACAAACAATGTATTAACAATTAAACCACTTAGATATCAAACAATGCAGACACCCACACACACACACACACACACACACACACACACACACACACACACACACACACTGCAGCAGCCTGAGCTCTCCTGTTATCTGAGGCCTGATGCATCACCACACAGATTGCTGAACTCTGGCACAATGGGCAACTTAGGCAACACGTTTAAAATGTAAACGTTGTCTCGATCCAGTCACGACGTCAACTGTGCAACTTTTGTTTGTGCTTTCGTCTCAAGAGTTGCAGTGAGAGAGATATTGCATGTGCTGTATGGTCTAAATCATGTGAGTGAGTGTGTGTGTGTGTGTGTGTGTGTGTGTGTGTGTGTGTGTGTGTGTGTGTGTGTGTGGATTATGGATTACTGTTTGTAATCATCTTAAAGGCCAATGGGACTAGCAGCAAGACCCTGACACGAACACGAACACACACACACACACACACACACACACACACACACACACACACACACACACACACAGATACAGTGAGTGTTGTAAAGCATCACAGCGGACTGATTTATTGCCCTACATTGCTTTACAACGTTGCCTTTATCTAACTGGTAGCCGGCACACTGCAGCAGACACGGTGCTGAACCAACACAAGGTTTCTACAAAATACATGGTTCAATAAAAATGTACTTTTCTGTATATAAAGAAACATTGAAACCATAGCAGGTCAGTAGGACTAAATATATATAAATATATATATATATATATAAAATGTAACATAATTAAATGCAGCAGCATGGCTGTAATGGGATCTAGACACAGATATCCATGATAATTTAAATAATAAAAAGGAACATCTTGCATACATTTTCGACCGAAATTATTTATTTTTCACAATAAAATGATTAGTTAATTTACATAGCTATTTTGCAATTTAAATGAGAACTCTTATCTTAATTGATTTTGAATAACTTGAAGCGCACACACCGTCAGCAGACGGTTCCTCTCACTGCTCCACCTGTTTGATATTTCACTATAAACGCTTTAATTAAGAAGCATTTTGAAACTTTTCTTTTGAAACTCTGTGAATACACAGTGACTTACTCACTTCCTTCGTGTTGCACTGACTTCAGTCAGAACACTGTGTTGTTCTGACTCAGCAGATAAACTGAAGACTGACGTTTTTTTTTGTGCTTTTGAGTTTGTCCACACTTAAGTCTAACTGTGGCAGCGACTCTTCACATATTTCTCAGCATCATCGTCTCCCTCACTGCTCTCTTTGGACAGACAGGCGGCGGAACGTGTACGTGTCTACACACAGGAGTCTGGGTTTAGTGTTCAGTAATCAACTTAAAGGAGATCAATCAGAAGAACCTGAGAAGAACCTTCATGTTCCTGCAGGACGACTGAACTTCTGTGTCTGTGAGCGACCGACCCTTTGTGAAAACGACCTAACACACAAATGCTGTCTTTTTTTTTTTTTTTAAATCCAGTTTGGGACCTCTGTCACATGTCATGACCTCTGTCACATGTCATGACCTCAATGCAAGGTGACCACAGAGAATGAAAGAGAATAACATAAGATGAGTAGTTGGGCCTCACCTGGCTGAGGGGCTGTCGTCAGTGTGTGTGTGTTGCGGTGAGTCGGAGGAGGCGGGACCCTCCTCTCCGTCCTGGGGCAGCTCTTCACATTCGGCCTCGCACTTCTCATCGTCCAGCAGCTCTGTGATCTGAAATAGGGAGGACACAAAAGGTTATTACTTTAAATATTGATATGTTTTAAAGGAAAAAGCTGCGTGTGTTCACACAGACTAAAGGCCATGGTAAATATCTTTTTATTCATTATTAAATTATTACTAAAGTTGTCTTGGCTAGCAGATTTCGAACCTTTATAAATAATAATAATAATACACCAATACAATTTCCCGTCTCATTTTATTTAGGTTGGTCCAGAACAGACATTAGCAGGAAAGATGTACGGGTAGATTTCAAGGAAAGGTGTCGAAAATGACAGTTTGTTTCCGTACGACATTTGAATAAACAAGCAGCTAGCGAGTAACGCACTGACACCACAGATACAGATAAGCAAAGAAACGAGGACAGCGTCACGGACTGCAGGAGGGTTATTCCTGCACACTAACCGCCAGAGCTGCAGCGACACGCAGTTTGTTATGATGAAGACTTCAGGACCGCTGGCTCCACCAAGTTAAAACTACGAGTCATGTACGGACACGTGAAGGAGAAGAAGTCTACCGACGAACAATCAGTACAAGTTGCACAAATAAAACGGAAACACAGACGCACCATGACGATGAATTAAGACGGTGACAGACGGTGGTTTAATACATCCTGGCTAACTTTAGACATCTGATAATGAAGTGCATGACACCAATATCTCTAGAGCACTTTATCACATTGCACTTTGAAATATTACGTACAGCACTTTTATATTTAGCCCTTTGCATATCTACATATCCACGTTTATATTTAAGTATCGGAGGGATTAAAAGTAGGACTGAATGACAGATCGACTTCATGTCGACTTAGCAATGTACCCACGCTGCATGCGAGTCCAATTATAAATAATGTAATGAGGCAAAGTAGTCCTCACACTGTCAAAACCACACTTTACCGCCGGACACGAAATGAAAACTTTGCAACACATATCAAGTCTTCTTTCCACACGAGTTGCTTACTGGTGCCCGTTAATCTTGGGAGTGAAGACGAGGAAACGAACAAGAATTGTTGCTGAATTTGCTTTCTTTTGACTACTTTGGTTTTTTTTTTTAAAAAGATGGCGTGAAACAGGAACACTTACTCTCTTTACAACTGATGCTAAAAACTATACATCTAGTGAAATATTGCAACTTTTTAAATGTAAATTCAACGCAATATATTTTCCAGTTTGGTTCAGGAAAGGAGGAGTATAGCGATAGAGGGCAGGAGGTAATGAATCTGACAGCAGACAGAGGGAGGAGAGGAGAGAGACGATGGGAGAGAGAGAGAGAGAGAGAGAGAGAGAGAGAGAGAGAGAGAGAGAGAGAGAGAGAGAGAAGGGTCGTAAATATGTAGACAGAAATAACTCATCATCATGCAGACAGCTGATGGCATGCGAACGAGACACAAACAGAGATCCTTGGGCAGTACTTCACCGGCGGTAAAAAGTTCCTTTCCATATTTATTCTGTAATATCGTCAACTGATACAAACACTCACTACTGAGTCCAGTTATACCCCTCAAGCTTTTTCATACATATGACGTGTTTATAGTCGACCTTTATAGTGAACTGTCTCTTTAAAAATGAACTGGAGGAAACATGGGTTCAAGGTCCTGATGAAGCTTCGTCACTGTGAGACTTTCTTCTCCTCTCGTCTCTGCTCTCCTTCCTCTTCTCTCCTTCTCTCTTCCTCTCTGCTCTCCTTCCTCTTCTCTCCTTCTCTCTTCCTCTCAACAGCAAGCGCCCATCTGCTGCTGTCACTGTGTCGTTGCTACGGCAACACCCCCGTTCCAAGAGCTCCGATTGGCTGTCGGGGAATTATCGTCACATTGTGCAGATTATGGAGGATGACACATGAAAAATTCCCCTGCGTGTGTGTGCGTGTGTGTGTGCGTGTGTGTGTGTGTGTAGCTAAAGAAGTCCTACTCTGAAACAGCTTCACTCTCATTGTTTATATTTCGTGGTCAGAACATTAAATAGTTTCTGAAAATGAATTAGTAAGTGAAGATGAGCGTCTGTTAAATGTTCACTACATCGTGTGTGTAAAGATGAGAAATAATGGCGAACCACCAACTCCAGACTTCAACTTTCAGTTTTGACCAATTAGAACATCTGTTTCATATATTAACATCATTTAATGCTGATCTTAGTTTGACATATTTGAGATAATAAAGATATTTTAAAATCTGTTAAATAAAAGATTTTTACTTAATTTAATGAAGAGATAATTTAAATTAATTAAATTTAAATTATGATGAGACCGAACTACTTTGAAGTTCTGAAGTTGAGTTTCAACTTATAATTTAAATTAAGATATCTTTCCACTTGTCAATGTATATATATATATATATATATATATATATATATATATATATATATATATATATATATATATATATATATATTAATGCATCATATAACCGCAACATCTCGGTTCAATTTTTAATAAAATAAAATAAATAATAATAATAAATAATTCAAAAAAAAAAATGTAATTATGATTTGAATCAATTATTTAAACTGAACGACAGAGAATTATCTAAATGAGATTAAGGGACAAGCAGTTAGGGTTTTATTATAATAATGTAATAATAATATAATTATTATTATTATTATGACAAGCAGTTAGGGATACCATCTCTCCCTTAAATCAAACTAAAAATAATTTTAAAAAAGACAGTCATCAAACAATCATCATTCATTGACGTCATGAGCAGAATCAAAATGTCCCATCTGTGAGCGCTAAGGAAGTTGATTGAAAGTCTGATCTACATTATCATGTAAAATGAATTCACCAGTGGTATGAATGGACGACGCAGCGAATATAACCTTGGATTATACGCCACCAAGAGCATATTCCAACACGGCCGCCGATTTGTGATACTCCAAAAAAAAAGATGAGTGTGGATATCACCTCAATGAAGAAGCCCCTTTGTGTGCAATCATTAAAAAGCAGGAGTTGACATAATGGAACAATGGAACTTGAATGCATAACGGGCGTTCACCATTCAAATGGTGTGAATGCGAGCGAGTTAAGTTATCAGAGAGCCTTTGAGGCTTTAATATGAGAAGATACGAGTTGTTGAATCCCGAGTCGATGACCTGGAATGATTATTCATAGAGCTGGAAACATAATCCTCTTATTAAAGACTGTGGAAAATCATGCTGACTCACAAATCTGAGTTTAAAAAAAAAAAAAAAAAAAAAGGAGTTGTTGGGTGGTTTTGGCTTTTTGATACAAGAGTACATCTCTGTGTGTGTGTGTCTCTGTGTGTGTCTGTGTGTGTGTGTGTGTGTGTGTGTGTGTGTGTGTGTGTGTGTGTGTGTGTGTGTGTGTGTGCCCGAGTGGGTATAAAGACGGGGCAGAAAGTGTCCTGGAACAAAAGGTCTTGGCCTTGGCCCTGGTTTAGTGGTCCGATCCAGAGTTTCAGGACGGAAAAAAACCCCGAAGAAAACAACAATCCCCACTGACATCATTAGTGGGCCAAGAACACAGAACAATGACGCCTGACTGCGACTGACATTTCAACGTCTCAGAATGTCTCAAAGGACCGTTTGTGTCCTCGCCTACATTCTGATGTTAAGATTGGTAAACACCAATTCAGTGGATGCATTGTATATATATATATATATATATATATATTAAAAAAAAAAAAAAAGTCCAGGTTACCGGCGTCTCACAGGTTCCAACATGTCTGACACGTCAACCGATGATGTGAAAATATAGTTTATTTTCTTTCATTTTTGAATGCAATTTACAAATAATTTAATTTCCCTTTCTTAAGAAAACTTTGCATGGGAAGTACCTGAGTTTTGCGTGCGTAAGTGAAGGGTTGACGTTTTTATTGCTTTTGTTGTTTACATTGGAAACAACAAAAGTCCCTCCCTTGGCTTCCGTTCACAAAGCCCAGTTGTGCACAACAAGGGGAGACACAGACGCAGCGATGTAGTCACCACCAGTTTTACACTTTAAAATCGCTGTGATGTCCATTTGTTTGCTCACTGACAGACTGGATCTGGGACGTGTGCAGAGAAGCTGACCTACTGTAGTTTGTGTCGTCATTACAACTCCACTGCGATCAATTCATCGAATGCTCCGACACACACGAAAAGAAATGATCTGTGGCTCATCGTTGGACTGTAATAAGCCCATTCAGTCATTTATTTCAGCCTGAATGTAATGAAATCTACCAGCCTGGGTAGATTCTGCACGTACACATCCATGTTCGTTGTTTTCATTTATTATAATATGTTCACATTCATAATGGTCATATTTGAGGGCGTGGCTGTGGAGGGAGGCCTGAAGGAAGATTTAGCAACTTTTGGATCTAGTGCTGAGCTATTTTCATTGGAAAAGATAAAAAAATAAAAATAAAATAAATCACTAAGCTAAGCCAAGCTCTAACGTCTCAATAGGGCAACTCACTATTAAACACACATATATGTCTGTCTGGGTGATGAAGGAATGGCACTAATGAAGCTGAAATAAACACCTGAACAGTGTTATATATATATATATATATATATATATATATATATATATATATATATATATTACCTGTGTTCTTGCTCGTTTTTGTGTGACTGTTCCGTTTCCTCCCAGCAGCGCCGCTGGAGAGGAAGCCCTCTGGCCTAATGTTCCTGCAGCGAGTGGGCTGTGGGGTCTTTCAGAATCCAAATGTGTTAGAAAGTGATTTACAGGACGTTGGGATTCTCTGAAAACCACTCGTGAAATGCAGTCACCGTAACTAAATCCATAATACGGCTGTGTGTAGGGTGTGTGCGTGCTCACACTACACGTCTCCTTACAGAGATATTATACAGCTCACCTTGCTGTGGGCCATCTAAGGCTAAGGTTACACTAACAGACCATCGTTAAGAGACAGATTAAGTGGACGGACATTAAACGGTCGGTCCAGCGCTCGGGCAGCCGGCCGGAGAAGTTCCCTCTAAAGTCCTCTTGAAGCGTGCTGTACATTAACGCTTCATTAATCCGCTACGTTAACGTTCGTTACGGCTTAATTCAGACGCGACGGGACCTTTGAGTTCACCACGAACTTAATAGTTCTGATTCTAAAATCAGAACTATTAAGATCACCTGTGTGACTTTGACATAAACGTGACTTTGGGTCTTATTCAGGCAGGAGAGACACTGAGAGCCAGTGGCTAAATGAAATCATTGTAGCCCTGACAACATTAGCTTATTGAGACGGGACACCTTGCTTACTTTTCATATGTCTCTACACACTGGTTCTGCTTTGTTGATCGATCTCCAAATGGGTCAGAACCGAGCGCGCTGCTTTCTGACGCAACGATCACTAGTTTTCTGCCTCGTGGGGCTGAGGAATCAAAACAGTCCAGCCGTCGCGCCGAGCTTAAAATAAAAGTGACTATCTCAGTACTGAACAGACATGAAGACATTTTACATCGTTATTTAAAACAAATAAGTTGAATGAGTTGTGATTCCAGATATTTTTTTTTTTCCCTTTGTCTGGATACTCTTCAGACCCCTGAATCAACACAAACACACCCACCGGTATCATCATCGCAACGAGCCTCGGCACAGCCTCGCTCCATCCTAAACAATAATCCAAAAAGACTCACATTTTTGCCAACAAAACAAGCCAAAATCCAGTTTGGCACTCCTCATTGTTAGATCCATGCCAGCCTCTTTGAGTTTCAAAGTAATGTCGAAAACATGCCGCGACACGACAAACTGTCTTTGTCTTCCATGTGCTTCTGTCTGTTGCAATGTCTCTCAGTCTCTCTTAAAATGTAGCATCGTCCATTATTTCTGTAGTTTATTCTAATTGTTAACTAACCTCTGTGAGGCGTTTTGAGCTTACAGAATAGTCTGGAAGCGTGTGTGTGTCTCTTGTGTGAAAGCAGTTGTGTGTGTGTGTGTGTGTGTGTGTGTGTGTGTGTGTGTGTGTGTGTGTGTATATAATCCCCTTCATGAGGGTTTGTTCACAGAGATCCATCCCCAGTGTAGTGCTGGGGCTGGAGGTGTGAGCTGCATGGTTACATCATTGCCAGCTTCTTTTCTTATCTTTCCCCTCCCTCGCCATCTCCTTCCCTCCCTCGCCATCTCCTTCCCTCCCTCGCCATCTCCCTCCCTCCCTCGCCATCTCCTTCCCTCCCTCGCCATCTCCCTCCCTCCCTCCGTTTCTTTCATCCTTTTCTCTCTCTGCACTCTCGCCGTTTCTCCCCCATCTTCCTGGCGTTTTTTTTTTTTCTCTCCCTCTACCTCTCTTAAACCACCCACTGTTTTTGCCCTCTGTGTTACATAAGACACAGGGATCAGCGCACAGATGATTTGTCTTTACAGATTTATTTCTCACTGTCCCTGCTGCTCGTTTTTTCCTGCTCTTTCTCACTGTTCTGTCTATTGGTAACGTCGTCCTCTATATTCTCATTCGTCTGACGCGCCATGCAATAAAAAAACAACAACAAAGATAAAGAAAATAAAAATTCAAAGAGCTGCACGAAAGACATTTCTTCTTCTTTTCCTACCGTTGATCATATCTCAATATAATTATCTTCCTCTCGCATGCCAGTACGTTTGTTTTCTCGAGTAAGTGAAGGATGCGACAGATGAAGAGTCTAGATTACAGAATTGAAAATATGTTTCCTGCGACAGAGTGCAGAGTCGTGAGTCGAGAATACAATTAAAATAGAGAGACGGCAACAAAGAAACAAAAAGAAGTAAAGGAAGGATGGAAGGAGACAAAAAAAAACTGAAGCAGGCAGTTGAGTGTAAGTGAAAAGGAGACTTACTGTAGATACCGTTTCTATCATGGTGACCGCTTGCAGCCTTAAACCTCAACATATAAATATGACCTTCACAGAGCCCCCGCCGTGTTGAGATTGTGCTCCTAAAATGGCAACGCGAGATCACGTTTTAAGGGCGTCTATGTGTGCACGTTATCGTACGATAACACCACGTAGTCGCTGTAAAAGGAAATGTTGCCGATGTTATTCTTTGCGCTGCCGGCCCAGCGGTCACGCCGTGTCGCTGGGAAAACAAGAGGAAAAGCCTCAAGAGTTCAGTCTGCCGGTCACGTTCTCCGTGTTCCACGTCGACGTTAAGACACAGGACGGTATGTGTGGCTCGGCTCAGTCACTAAACCACATCCGTACTCTGAACTCTGAAGACACCGCGGCACTTATTCATGTGAGCAGGACAGTGTGTGTGTGTGGGTGTGTGTGGCTCTCCTACATTCTTCTGAAAAGTATTTTGCTGACTGAAGAACTTTCTGTTCAGTAATACTATGCACTGTACTCCAGCAGCTAGAGGAAGTGATTACTCGCATACCTAAACAACACATGTGCCTCCTGAACCGCTGCAGCTAACCGATACTTCTCACTGTGGTTCGTTTTCGCTGGAAGAGATTTTTGTTTCCCCGATAAGATGAAGTCATTTAATCCCAATGTGTCTCCTCATGCGGCCTGGTCACATAACAGTTACAAACTAGTGTCTCTGGAGTCAATTCTTGCAATCACTTCACTCATTTTGAGGGTTTTAATCCATTTTCTACTAGCGGAGCCAACAATTACAATGAATGATTTATAAACTACAAAACCTCAACTCAAGATTCTTGATCATTTCATGCGTGAGAACATTCGGCCAACACTCATTTTGGACGTCCATAAGTCCATAAACAATTGTGGAATAAGCAATGTTGACTTTTCCATCTAACTACCAAAACACGTTGATCCCTCCACGGTCAGAGAGTAACCGAGCGGTGGCCAGAGAAGATGAAGAAGTCGGAGACAAAAGGCGATGGCCGCTACCTGTTCATTGATGGAGCTGTAGTCGTTGGTGGTGGAGACGTCGTCTTCCTCGGAGTCAAACAGGCCCTCCTGGTTGTCCAACAGCTCCGCCAGGACTCTGCTGACAGACTCCTGGTCTCGAAGGTCCTCTCCTTCTGTTGACAGACTGCAAACACGAGACGAGAGAAGAGAGCGTTGCATTGGTTGTGCGCTGTTTCCCGTGGCGTGTTAAACTACAATAACCACAATGGTTGTGATCGCTTGAGCGCGGCTGTTAAAAAGCCCTCTGCGGCCATCTTACTGGAAGATGTCTGGTCCGAAGACGGCGGCCAGCGTCCCGATGTTCCAGCTCTCCTGCTGAAGTGAGGCCACGCTGCCCAGGAAGCGGCACAGGAAACGCAGCAGGCCGTAGTTGAGCTGGGGAAGCTGCTGCAGCAGGTACTTCAAGTTTCTACACAGATCCTCTTCGTTGCTGTAATCTGAAGGTCGTTAAAGAGAAGAGAAACAAATGCTGTGATTACATGCGAGTAATACGATTTCTATCCGCTTCATTACTGTCATCTTACTGGAAGAGGCTGTTTATGATCATCATCACCGTTATAATGATGCGCTCGATACACGCTGCACTCAATATTGATACAAAAACCTCCTTTTCTATTAGATATTGTGGAATGAATTATGGGTAATCAATTCCTACGTGTTCCTGCACGGTTGACCATAAAAAAAAAAAATCCTTCACTGAAGAAAACGTGCCGACACAGATAAGATAAACCTACAACCCTCTGCGGGAGGGGAAGTGAGGTGAAACAGGAGACGGCATGAGGGAGGAAAACGTAGCGGTGTAGCAACGATGACAACGATATATGACATGACACGGAGAGTCCCTGCCCACTGCTGCAAGGAACAACCATCATCATGACAATAGGATCAGAATAGATCATCTGTGATATAAACAGAGGACAGGGCAAAGAGGAGGGACAGAAACAGAAACAAATGTGGAAGTGGGAGATTTGTGGAAGTGTCCATTAACCATGTGTTACTCCACCTCTGAATTTTGGTGCCTGGATTGGTCTGACTTTTGGTAAATAGCATAAAAGATGGACGATAACGAGAGAACCTGGATGTCAATTAGGCCACGAAGCTTATTAAAGTTATTCTTAAAAAAAAAAAAAAAAGGAGCAGTCCTCGTCACGCACCTTGGTGAAGCTGTAGAATGTGTCCCTGTATCGCCGTCGGGATGACCGGCTCGGGAAGCTCCTGCAGGAAGAGTCGGAGCAGGCTGACCGCCGACGCCAGGTCCGCCTCCTTCTCTAGCTCCACCTCCTCGCCGCTGTCGTAACGCTGCCGCAGCCAATCCACGCGCTCTGCGTTGCCATTGACAAGGAAGAGCCCCTCCAGGTCCAGAAGACCTGGTGACACACGACGCAGCAATTATTACTCAGGCTAAAGACATACTTTAAACAAAAAAAAATGTAACAACCACCTGAATGGAAACACCTGGTAAAGACAGTGTGGTCATGGGATATTTCTGAGCTTTGGACTAAAATAAATAACCGGCCGACGTGTCGATGCAATGGAAAACTGAGCGCTCCAAAGGATAAACCGGTAACTTATTCTAGTCTAGAAATGCAAACTTGAATTTGAGACCCAGCGAGTAGAAGCACAGGGATGTGTGTGTGTTTGTGTGTGTGTGTGTGTGCGTGTGTGCGTGTGTGTGTGTGTGTGTGTGTGTGTGTGTGTGTGTGTGTGTGTGTTTCATGTTGTGTTCATATTATGTCCTGTGTTACATGAATCTCCCTCAATGCTTGTTTTGTGTTTCCTCATGTTACTGCCGGTAGCTGCTATAACAACCACCGCTCAGATTTGCACAAATTTAAATCGAGTTGACATCCATTAGCTGGTCGCTATTCTTGGCTCGCTTTAGTCCTGCCGACAAATGCCGGATGTAACAATGGAGGAAGTCTACCGCGGCGTGAGAACGCTGATCGACCGAAGACGGTTGACCGGTGGAGCCTAGAAGGAGCTCAGTGAGCTTCAAACGACCCGGTCCGTGTGTAGAGCTGAACATGTCTAAAAAAGGCAAAAAGCGTTCGTGTCGGTTCCAAACAGCCAAACTCGAGGGCTTTGCTAAAAGTGATGAATCGCACAAACGGGGATAACGACGCTCACTTTTCGGACATTCTGTCCTCGGAGGAATTCATGCTTTTGCACTAAGATGAAACAAAATAGAGTTTATCTGCATACTTTCTCTTGTACAAACTGTTTTCTTTCAACCATAGCTCCTCCATTAACCGCTCACAACGAGGTCTGTGGATTACCTCCAGTAACCGGGTCATGATTTATGGAAATAGAAATTGCTGTTGGGTTATTTTAATGTATTTTTTTTTGATGATTTGAGTGCCATATATAGTCCCGAGAAGACAGACATGCCCAAAACCAGGCAACTCACACCAAAACAATCAAGATTGATAAATAGCTCAGCAGGTAAGAGGAAACATTTTTATTTTTGTATTTTCAGAAATTGACATCCCTTTACTGTAATGCAGACATTTTACGATATGAACGCTCTAGAGCCCCATGTTTGAACACAACGCTTTAAGATGTTTAAAGAGTCAACATTGCGGCTAGCAGATTAGGAAACGGCTTCTCTCCTGATTTCTGTTCGCTCCCTGGTTTCCCGTCTGTTAACAACCCAGGGAACAAAATGTCCCGAGGGACATATTTCCTTTTTACAACTCCACACAGTAGCGTACAAGCAGAGCAGCATTCAGAGAGCGGCTCCACGGTCACAGTGCGAAACCTCTTCACATCACAACGTCCATACTGTTGATTCATGATTCAATCGAAACATTGATCCGCCGCTCTGTAAAATAACTTGTATTACGATGTAATCTTTGGTCCGACACGCCTTCGACACTGCTTTCCATTTCCAATCTCTCTGTTTTACGTCAGGTTACCGTTTTTTTTTTTTTTTACTTCATATTTTAACAACACTCCGCTGCTTCTGAAACCTCAGACGTCAAATCAAACGGGGGAGATGAAGGCCTTCTCACCGGCTGAATAACTTCTGAACTGGCAGCGGCGCTCTAATTAATGCGCCGGCAGAGGTCCGGGAGGATTAAAGACTTATTACAGAACCTCATGTGGTCGAGCGGGAGCCCCGGGTCACTCAAAGCACCAGCCTGCTTCACTGGTCGCTTGAGTGGAATTGAGGTGAAAAAAATCCCCACAGGCTGGAGATGATTTACAAGAAAAGGTCTTTTGTGTTATTAGAAGATGAAACTTTTTCTATTGTTTCACTGCAGATTTGTGTTTGACATTCTTTCTTGTTGTACTGATGGAGGTTCACAACCTCCAGGCCACAATGCAGCACTTCTCCGTCACGCTTTCTATTACTTTATATATATATACACGATATGTAGATACATCCAGTATGTCCAGGATCCAGCTCGGCCTGTCTTGTAATCTTTAAATCTCAACTGTAATTCCATATAATCGATTCGCAGGATACTTCCATTTAATGACTTTTTAGCAATTCCTTCATTTCATGGTTGGCATTTTTTTTTTTTTACTACAGCCATCAAATTGCTTCTACTGTGGGACACAAAGTAAATCAATTCTACAAATGAATCTCTGCATGCATATGCAATTTTGCACGGACCAGAGATGGATGAGATTTAGGGAAACAAGTGAAACAAATGTAAATGACTCAGTTTCTTTATTTCTCCACGGTTCACACCGACAATGCATCATTAGCATCCTTGGTTTGGTGTCTGCCTGAGGGCTTTATGAGTTATGAAACACAAAACTGGTACTGATGATGTTACAGTATCATCGCCAGCTAAATGGAGACAAATTCCGTCTGTGGCTGGTTAGTTCAAAAACTTAAATTTGGCTTTTTTTTTTTTCTCACTTTCAGCCGCTCATCCTTCAAAGCCAGATATCTGAAGTGCCAACCTTCTTATAAAGACGGTGACATAAGACTGAAGTTCCTGCCCTGGGAGGCCTGAAGAGAAATGTTCCGTGGGGGTGGGGGGGTGGGGGTGGGGTGGAAAGCCCCAGGGACAATACTTTGGTAGGTTCCTCTCTCTTCACTGTTAATAAGCTCATCTGTTTTCACAAGCGGCGCTGCAGTTGAGAGGTCTGTTATATAATATGAAGAAGGAAGCGGACCGTGGATCTGTCTGCCGGTGCACTCAGAGTTCATCTTATCACACAAACGGAGATCTCCACTAACGACATATTTTGGTTTATCGTGATGCAAGGGCGGTCGACAGCAGCAGGGCGCGTTTGGGAATACTGAAACATTAAACGAGGCAATGAGATGTAACTGAGCACTCAGAAGAAGCACTTAGAAGTGATGAAGGAGGCAAAAACAGTGGCATTCAAAGATGGGCTGGAACTGGTATTGGTCATGTGAAATGTCACTATGGTTAGTAAAACTCCATGAAGGTACAAAGACCTGTCTTACTCTACATGGACACAGGCTAAAAAGAGCCGCTGTGGCTTAAGGGGCGGAGCCTGTGGTGCTTTAAATCGCAAAAGCGTTGGGCGGTTCCAGCGGCAACCGGTCCACCCGTCAAAGTGCCGCTGAGCGAGACGCTGATCATCAAATTGCTCCTAATACTTGCTTGATGGATTAAATATAGAGGCTGCGTTTCAATAGCTGAGCCGTCTACAAACTGTAAGTGACTAATTAAATAAAGTTGAAGGTATTAAAGAATCATTCCCGTTTTTTGTTTGAACGAGACAAGATGTCACATTTCTAAATTCAAAAGTTAAATATGTTCTGAGCTGAGCTGAGATGAATTAAAAAAAAAAAGAATCCAGTGTTATTATAATACAGTAAATTAAACTGAAGGCAATTACAAGACCATGTGAGCTCGTAATACCTGCAGGGGATGTAGGTGCATATGAATAAAGTGCAATACGAGAACATTGAAATGTTAAAGATCTGCTCGTACAAAGAGAGTGTTCTGAGGCCAGCGGAACATCCTCTCTCTGTGTGAGCAGATACATCACAACACAGGTTTGGAGTTTTTAGGCTTTGAGGATTTTTTTTTTCCATAATCTAAAAGCTTTTTGCTTTTATTTCATAATTCGTGTGTAATAGTTAAGCAAATATACAGAATTGTATCACAGATTTTTGGGGGTTTATGAGGCATTTAAATGAACTGAAATTGTTGCATTGGTGTCATCAGCATTGGTGGATATTTTAGGTTAGTGAATATTAATTTGATGGAAACGAAAAAAAGAAAGAAAAGTTGCTTGAATTTGGGGTTCAAGCATCACTCCGTCCGTGTGTGTGTGTGTGTGTGTGTGTGTGTGTGCGTGTCCATCACTCACCATGCTCCTCGATGTAGTCCACGATGTCTTTCACCAGTGCAGGAACCTCATGGCCGCTGATCGTGTGCGTGCGTGTCACTTCCTCCAAAGGAACGCCAAAAACACGCGTGGTGCTGGCTGAGCTCCCGCCCTCATTGCCTGGCAACGGAGACACGCTCTTCCTCATGGCCGCCTCCTCCTCCTCACCACAACCCCGCCAAGACCTCACGTCTTTAAGGGGGTCAAAAAGTCAGATAGAATTATTTGCAAAATAAAAGCAAAATAGAGCTACTTCCTGTTTTTCCAAAGGCAACAATCCTATCGTCCTGTTACAGAAGCAGTTCCAAAACTCATGGCTGTGTCCCATCTTATATCTCAGACCTCCTCCATTATCCTAACTTTATGTTCCGGTAGGCTACTGGAGATGGACAAGCCAAAAATAGCTACTGGACCCTTGGCTCAAAAAAAAACCAAGTGCAGGCCTCTCCAGAGGTAGCGTGTCAATCAAATCCACTTCAATTTGAATTTAGGACATCCTACTTTAATCCCATCTTCTTAGGATTCCTAACTACAAAAATCCCTAAGTTAGGACTGTTCTTTAATAGCTAAATTCATATCCTAAGATCAAATAGGATTTATTTTCTGTAATAACAAAAACCCTTAATGTCATCCTAGCCTGAGATGAGACTTATGGAGTGTTTGTAATGAGGCCTCTGATCCATTAAGGGTTAGTAGAACAGGTGGAGGTGAAGAGCAGGAGTATGTGTTATAGTTGAATCTAGTTAATACTGTCCTGTGACAGAGTTGTGGGGTTGTTGTCAGACAGGTAGACTGATCTATGCTTCATGAATGGGGGGGGCTATAGTGTATAGCTACACCGGGACTTCGCCCCGTATAAAGTAGTATCGAATCAACTTCTTACAACTATTAACTCCCACAGTTTTAAATTACATAAACACTGATTCCATGTGGGTGAAAGTCAGTTGTTTTTACACTTTTTTTGTTTGTTACATAATCACCGTTTTAAGGTCATTACTGAAATCAAACTCTCGTCGCTGCAGTATTTGGCATAATGAGCGAGTCCTTCCATGCAAAGGCGATGCTGTGAATGCCTGAGTCAGACAATGGGATGGAAAATCAATGCAAAAGCGAGAATGTGCAACAATAACTTAAGGGACTCTGACGATGGTCGGTTGGTGAGTAATCTGAACGCACACAGATGGAGTCCAGTCTACTCGTGTTTTATTATTACATGACATTCAGTGTGACGATGTGCCGATGTTCAGCAAAAAATGGCATTTTGGCCTTAGATATATCTGATGTAGAGCTTTGTATCAAAATCCCAATGCAAGCGATTGCAATTCTCAGTCCTTGGGGAATCGTTCTCTAAGAAAACGATCTAGTTTATTGCATCGTGTCACTTAGTCAGCAGCTAACTAGGAAGTTGTCGAGGGTAACCGACAGTTAGAGAGGAGGAGGAAGTGGAAACTCTGGTTTTGGGTTTGTCCTTAGCTCATGTGGTTAAAGCCTCGGTCTCTCCACAACAAGTCTTAATAAGCGAGGACTATATATAGAATACAAAAATGTGCTTATGTTTGTCTCATCCATTCATTGTTTTGAAGTGAAGTGGGCCTTGCTCCAGCAACAAAAGTACCTGCACGTGTGTGTGTGTGTGTGTGTGTGTGTGTGTGTGTGTGTGTGAGAACTCACCGTGTAGCAGTGAAAGTGTGTCTTATCTTCTCCTCCCTTAGCCAGAGAACCACCGAACCATCTATGGCTGCTTCAGGTTGTGGCAGAAGATGAGCCGGTAGTTCCTCATTGACGGACCGCTAATCCTTCTTGCAGGATTCTTTTCTATCTACACGGAGGAGAGAGAGAGCAAGAGAGAGAGAGACAGAGAGAGAGAGAGACACAGAGAGAGAGAGAGAGAGACAGAGAGAGAGACAGAGAGAGAGACAGAGAGAGAGAGACAGAGACAGAGTGAGAGAGAGAGCGAGAGAGACAGAGAGAGACAGAGAGAGAGAGAGACAGAGTGAGAGAGAGACAGAGACAGAGTGAGAGAGAGAGCGAGAGAGACAGAGAGAGACAGAGAGAGAGAGAGACAGAGTGAGAGAGAGAGCGAGAGAGAGAGAGACAGACAGACAGACAGAGAGAGAGATAAGAAAGAGGAGAAAAAGAAAAAGGAGATAACGGCAGAATGGAGAGACAGAAAAGAAAGGGAGGAGAGAGAGAGAGAGAGAGAGAGAGAGAGAGAGAGAGAGAGAGAGAGAGAGAGAGAGAGAGAGAGATGGAATCAGGTATCAGTCTCTGGTAAACATGTAAAGCTACTTTTTCTATTGTAACAAAACGCAACATTGTTTAATCTGTAACATATCTACAGCTTTTAAATGTGCTGCTCCCAACAACTGAGGTTGAAGTGTTCGCTGGAAAATATAATACGGTGCATAAGAAGAGATTCATACTCCATTTGCAACAACAACAACAACAACAACAGCTGTTTTGGTATCTGAGTATCACTTAGATCTTATCACGTCTGATGATGCTGCTTCTTATCAAACTCTGGTACAGATTCCTACAAGTCTTCATATTAACTGTGAGAAATAAAATAAAAAGTATTGAAAGCAAAAAAAAAAGAAACATCTGTATTTTCAGTAATGTGCCATAAATACCTTTGCACTGAGCAAATAACACAAACTTAACTTTCTACATCACATTAATTAAAAATCAAACAGATGCTGCAAACAAAGACACTCGCTGCTCAACAACGCGTGAACCAGTTAATGACCAGCACCTCTGTGACACAGCGGCCAACTCCATCATGGACCGTCTGTTTAAACACAGCGTTGACTGCTTATTAATAATAATGAATAATTAACACGAGCTTAACTAACCACGCGCAGAACACTTTTTACAAAATTGGACGCAGAGGACCGATGCAACACAAAGCGCGTGCAAAGAAAATAAAGACATTCAAGACACAAATCACTTTCATACGTTCACACTAATATTTGTATCAGAATCAAAACCAATCAAACCCGGCGTCTGGTTGAGGAAAGCTAAAGCCAGGTTCAGTCAGAAACAGAGGACCTCCTTTCTTTTTGATAAATTTCTCCTGTTCTTTTTCTCTTCCATTCTTTCTTCTCTCCCCTTTTCTATTCCTCTCCTCTCCTTTCCTCTTTAATCTCATCTTCCTACCGCGAGGCTCGAGATGCCATGTTGTCCAAGAGTCTGCTGGAGGCGAGGACACAAACCCGATAATCAAACCGACACCGGTTAGGCTGGAAAGCCGTGTGTGAGTGTGTGTGTGTGTGTGTGTGTCCTGCATGTCCGTGCATGCCCAAGTGAATGTGAGCAAACTGCTCCTTTGAATCTGGGTACGTCAGCTGTGTACCTGTTAAGTGCTGCACGCAAGTGTGTGTGTGTGTGTGTGTGTGTGTGTGTGTGTGTGTGTGTGTGTGTGTACGTCTTAAAGATGCTGAATTTTTAATTCAGAGCATATCTCTGTTTGAGGGATTTCCTCCACCACGGCTCACAATATGGCGACCGCTGAGTCAGCGGCTCGCAGCTAACAGTGCTAAGTAGGTTGTGTGTGTATTTGTGTGTGTGTACTTAATGAGGCTGTTAAGAGTGTGTGTGTGTGTGTGTGTGTGTGTGTGTGTGTGTGTGTGTGTGTGTGTGTGTTAAGAGTATATGTGAGATGGGGATGAAAGGGGGAATACATTTTTTGGTTTGAGCGACTTTGCCGGTCTTTATGGGAATATGAAGAACGCCGTTCTGCTCCTGAGAGTGCGATGGAGTCAGAAAGACGCTGAAATATTCAAGAGATGGAGACGGCAGAGACAGCGTGACGGAGAAGGAAACATACATTTACTGGAGACACAAAATCATTTATAACTTAAAAAAAAGGTTGAAAGCTAAAAAAAACTATCACATTTCTTCGCCATGTTGCCCATCTCTGCCACACACACACACACACACACACACACACACACACACACACACACACACACAGTCTCAACAACAGAGTTGAAAATGAACCGAGGTCTTTAACATGCACACATGCACCTGGTTTGAGCCTCGACGGCTTTTGTGCCAAGTTTCCTTCTGGGACAACTCTTTTATTTCTGCGTTTCTGCCAGAAGACACTCTGTCCTGCTCCCGCTCCTCTTTCTTCCCCCGTCGCTCATCGTCGCTATGCTGCGCGTCACACGAGCCAGGCGACCTGCCGAAGGCGGTCGGCGGTCGCCGCTGCACGAAGCGCAGCGAAGAGAGGACAGAGGTGAGAAAAAGAGGGATTGTGGGAGTTATGAGGCTGGATGTCTTTTCCCCCTCGGTGTCTGTCTCTCTCTCTCTCTCTCTCTCTCTCTCTCTCTCTCTCTCTCTCAACAAAACCATCCGACAGCTTTCAGAGGATAAAGGATTCGCTCTGACCCGTTGTGTTTAAATGAACGCCACATACTGTAGGTGGTGATTATCTAAAGCTCTTCATGTAATACATTACATATAATTGAGCTACAAGGTTACTTATAAACCCATGTACTGTAACGGCTCCATATGGGACTATAAATAATAAACATGAACTTCTATACAGCACAGGCAGCGCTGAGGTGACTGAAGGATCAGGGAGCCTTATATGGTCCTGAACGGCCCTTCTACTCATTTTTTTTTTTCCGGTCAAACCTAAAAACATTAAGGTGAGCTTCACTTCCACCTGTTAGAAAACTGGCCCCCCCCTTTTTAAAGATTAACCTGAGCGGAATGTTAAACTGTGCACACCCCTCTGACGAATTGTTCCTCTTTATGCCACGTTGCCCTTTTTTAGGGAGTAATACGGTAAATCCTTTCAGTGAATACCTGTGGAGTGTTATGATTGAAACTGGCACCGCAAGGTCCTAAGCCTCTTTAAAAAGCTATACAAAAATCACACTATTGCAACCAAAAAAAAAAAAAAAAAAAGGTACCACAAACCAGATCACGCTGCAACTGAATGGATATAAAAACCGTAACTACTGCATACCGTGTGAATATTGTACGATGATTATTACGGCCACAGTGCGTGCACCTTTTAACCGAGGGTGGTCCTGTCGCTGCCAGGCTCAGACGGGTGAGGACAATGACAACCCGGAGATCAGGGAACTCAATGTTCCCAAACCGAGCGACCTCGTTTGCCTCCCGAAGACCGAAAGGCCTCTGTAGCGAGGCTTTGGAGAGCAGCGGACCGGTCTAGAGAAGCTCCGTCTGCGTCTCTTTCTGTCCGACTGCGGCGTCTTGATCCCAGATATCGCGCTCGACGGCCTCCTGCTCAACAACGAGGCGCATTGTTAGGAAGGGAAACGGAGAGAGGCGAGGCGAGAGAGAGCAAGAAAAAGAAAAAGTGGGAAAGATTAAAAAAAAAGAACTAAAAAAGGAGGGAAACCGGCCAATGGATCACGTGAGAACGACACGGAGGAGAGCGCACAACGAGAAACGTTTCTTTTCTTTTCACACTGAACTTAACGAATAATGTGTGTAAAGTCGAGTTACTTAAAGATTTCTTTCTCTTCCCTTTAAAAAGAGGAAAGGTAACAACACGTCTGGTATTAAAATAGGCCTTTTATAGAAGCGGCACCTGCACCCATCCAGAGATGAAGCGCTCTGCAGGGCGGCAGCGGCTAGAGCCACCGCTCTTTAGAAGAAAGGTCACGGGTTCAATACCCGCACTACTGACACTCTTGCATCACTTTGAGTTAAATGAAGCCGATATGAAAACACACGGCAACAGAAGGAGTAGACTAAACATAAATTTAGTGAAGACATGATGACGGAGGAAAGAAGTTTAAGATCAATCATTGCAGAAGTAAACAAAACCTGCGAATGGAGTACATTCATATTTCATAACATGCATCACATGCGAGAACAAAAAGTGAATGTTACGATTCATCTATGATCTGCCAAACAGCCTCGCTGCCATCAAAACAAAGTGCGCCACCAAAGATGAAATATTCACGAGAGGTTATGAATAAATCAGCAAGTTTCCTTCAACTTGCATCATGTTGTCAAATAAAAAAAAATAAAAAAATTAAGAGATCAAAGCAGTCGCAGCTCTTGCGTAGTTTATCATCGCTGGCCGCACTGTCGCCGCGGACAACCTCAAAATCGGGGGAAGTGGAAAGAGACGGCGAGAAGAGTCGGGCAGCGGGGAATCCTCCTCAGATGTTCAGTTTGATCCGATTCCAGCGTCAAAGACTACAATCACACAGACAAACTAAAGGTCACTCTCTACTCGCCGGAGCCACGGCGTCGGCCATCAGACCTCTGGAGCTTGTCCAGAAAGCCGCAGCTCGCCTGGTGTTCACATCGCCCCAAGTTCTCCCACACAACTTCCTTTCTCCGTTCCCTACACTGGCTACCTGTAAGAGCTCACATCTAGTTTAAGACTCTGGTGCTAGCCTACAGGGCAGTGAAAGGAACAGCTTCTTCCTATCTCCAGGCCATGGTCAAGCCCTACATCCCCGCCCGACCACTTCGCTCTGCTGCCTCGGGGCGATCGGTCGCCCCGTCGCTCAGAGGTCCTGGCGGCCAATCGACCCGGTCACGGCTGTGTTCTGTCCTGGCCCCACAGTGGTGGAATGAACTTCCCACTGACGTCAGGACAGCGGAGTCGCTGCCCATCTTTCGGCGCAGGCTGAAAACCCACCTCTTCAGGAAGTGCTACCCTGAGCCTTCCACTTAGCACTTATTGTTTTCATACTAGCTTGTTGCACTTATTGTATTCGTATTACTTATAGCACTAACTGTTTTTCTTGTTTCTGTACTTTGGCTCTGAGTTATGCTCTGCTTCATGCTCTTAGATGATTGTTTGGAAAAGGAAATGTACTCATGACTTCTGG
>NW_027176290.1:47500-85000 GCF_023349555.1 Cebidichthys violaceus
ATATATTTATTTATTTTATATATTTATGTTTAATAGAAATTTACCTGATTTTTATATATATTTATATATATATATATATTTATTTATTTATGTTTAATAGATATATATATATATATATTTGTTTAATATAAATTTACCTGATTTTTATATATATATTTATTTATGTTTAATAGAAATGGACCTGATTTTTAGGACTAACATGATAAGCCTTTAGGTCAAACATTAGTGGGTTTTTTTGGCCAGTGAAGGGAGGTGAAGCTGTGTTCATTCAAAACGAGGACAATGAGCAGCAGATCAATACGCTGCTCTGCTGCTCTGCTGCTCTGCTGCTCTGCGGCTCAAACGCTCATTCTCCACTTGCACCTTAAACTATGAAAGCTGTGGAAGAACATCAGAGTCAGGGTCACGTGATCAACACACGGCAGACTGGATGCTTCTGTTGACGGTGCCCTAGTTCCATTTCCTTCTCTCGCTCACGACAGGGTAATAAAATACACAGAAATACGTGAGCAAAGCTACATTTTTAGAGTTCACAACAAGAAAGAAGCTTTCAAAACAGAAACGACGTTTGTGGTGAGAATAATAATACGTCTAATTTATCTTCAGCGGTGATCTCGAGTGGAACCCACGGCTTCCCGCTATGACTGAAGCCACGAATAGTGTAACGCAAAGTAAACACTGGGGCTGGGAAATAATCCAATCTTCCAATTCGTAGACTTTGAGAGGAATAATACTGCGGTAATATGATAATATATCAATATCAGAATCATATCCTCCAAGAAGACGCGACTGTTTCAACATCTTAACCATCGAGCGGCATCACTCACTCCAGAGAGACGACTCATCTAAAGCTCGGGACGACTCGGTAATATTACTCATCTTTAACGCTTTTGATCAATTTATACAAAAGATTTAAAGATATGTTTACACTAAAAAAAGTTGATGAATTAAACAAACAAATAGAACACGATTGGTTGGTCTGCCAGATGTCATAAAGACCAATGTGAACAAGAGATATTTTGGTCTTGGAAACTTTCAAATCACTTTTCAGTTTTAAAATATCTTGAAAGGGGAAAACCACAGACTTAATCTGATGTAAATGTCCAACAAGCAGGGTGACGGTTTGTCCTTCTGTGTTTCCAGTCATGTGACTTTCATCCCGACGACCCAATCTCTCTCTCTCTCTCTCTCTCTCTCTCTCTCTCTCTCTCTCTTTTTTTTTTTTTTGCTCGACACGTTGGACAGATGCCGTTCGGTTCCAGCGCCGCCCTTAAAACCAGATTACTTCAACCCCGACCGGCCGCTCCAGCTTTCTCCATCTGCCTCGAGCCGAGGCCTTCTGCTTCTCCAGTCGTTCGTTTGTTTTACCGTAAATCGCACAAAAAAAGAATCGACAATTATATATACGGCAAATTATAAAGAATGATAAAGATTCTGATGCGCTTCTGTCTGATATCTACGTTTAATGAAGAGCTCGTCTCACCGGATCCACCGTCGTCACCTTTTGACGTCCTTCTGGCAGAGAGGAGATTAGATTAATAAAAAAAACTATTTATGGATAAAATAAGCAGATGGTGATGTCTGTCGTGGGTAATCAAATTAATTTAATACCTGACAAATCGAGGAATTTCCTTAAATTTAATGCCAAATCCTGTAAAGCGTAGAGACAATTATGGGTGTAGATTATTTATTTTTTTGTATTTGTTAAATCGAGGAAGAATTCCAGACGTCGATTTTTCTCGGTTTATGGACCAGCGCCACTGTAACCGTGGCGATGGATTACCGTAGTATTTAAAGTATAGTTCGTGGGGCTGATATTCGTGGGTAAAAAGATAAACAACACCTGAATGAAGGACGTTTCTTACTGTTATTTCAGCTGCCTAATGGACTCCATTTACACAACCTTTAGGCCAGGCCAGCGCCACACCGCGGGGGGGGGGGGAACCTTTCGCCACCAGAACACGATGCTCCAAGGCTCCTCCTAGCTCGGTAATGAGATATCTCCTCCATTGTTGTATTTCTATCTAAGCTTTGCTTCCTCCTTAAAATTGCATCGTCCTCCGATCGTTGCGTTCATAGTGTCTTGTTTCCGCAAAAGAGCGAAAGCGCTGAATGGAACAGAAAGTGACGTTGTCAAGCCTGTTGTCATGCAGGTGTGAACACATGCGGACAGATTCAATCTGGTGAGTTTCTGGCAGGGCGGGTAAAGCTTTAAAGAGGGATTTGGATCACATTTGGTTTAGCTTGGCCCCCGTCCACAGAGTCTATAACAACCACTCACTGACCTGGCAACAAAAAATCCCACACTGCAGGCAGCTGTGTGTGTGTGTGTGTGTGTGTGTGTGTGTGTGTGTGTGTGTGTGTGTGTTATCCTTCCATATAAAAACTATGGGTCGTCTTGCGTACACAGTCTTATCTCACACGGCAGGAGGTTGGAGCGTTTTGACACCGCTGGCATGTGCATACGTGAGGTCCGTCACATAAAAAGGCTCCAGGTTCAGCTAAGGTACGTCGAATGAGAGTCAATGCTAATCATAGCAATTCCTACACACACACACACACACACACACACACACACACACACACACACACACACACACACACACACACACACACACACACACACAGAGAGAGAGAGAGAGAGAGAGAGAGAGAGAGAGAGAGCTGACAGTTTAAAACACCTAGCTAAAGCTTAAATGATTAGTCAGTCTAATTCATCTAATTTCATAATCAGTCTTTTCATTCATTCTCCCAGCAAAATTGCAAAAGTGTTACTTCTCAAATGTGAGGACTTTCTGTTTCTCTCTCTCATTAGAGGTCGATCGCTTCGTCTCACACGAAACAAACAGCTTGAATATGAAGTTCTGATTGAAGATATTTTCAAGACCTGGGGGCGTTGTGTGGTTTGTGCCTCGGCCAATCAGTTGTCAAGACGCCGCCCCCAAATTAACTGTCACATTAATCAATAATTAAAACAAAAGCTGAAACTAATGCAGCTTAATACCACGGCCCTGCAGTAAACTCCACCTGCATGAACTTTATGTTAGTGGTGCTGATGAAATATACAGAACTTAAATATCCAACCTAACCTCAGATATACTGAGAGGACAAAACATTAACAAAAAAACAACTCAGAATCGCACAATTCAACCGCACCACAAACCATATCCTCACAAGAATGACTGTGACGCCTCTCCACCAACAAACACTGAACATTATAACCTCCACAGAGGTATTTCAGAGCGTATTACACCATCAATCCAGCGTTTATTACAGCAGCTGACTCAACAACAGTTCTGCTAACATTTTTTTTTTTTTCTCCCAACATCAGCATCACGGCAAAGTTGACCTTTACTCCAGCCTGTGGACATATCTGCTGTCTCTTACACAATAGGCTGGTGTTTTTTCGAACAGGTTAGACTTTACTGAGACACGGGGACAGGCTGAGCACGAGCGCCTCAGATAAGACCATCGATCGAGACTGTTCCTGTGCATAGTTGCAGGTTGAATTCAAAGCTGTTTGGGGCTGTTAATGAGTATATAAAGTGTTCCATCCCTGAGTGTACATACACTGCAGGAGCATGTTGTTAAAGCGTAGCGTCACACGGATGCATGATCTAATAAGCAAAGTGCATCACAAGCTGCTGCAGCAGTAAATTCCTAGCAGGGCAGATATTTATAGAGTATTAATAACTTCCTCAACGTCAGTCTTGATTGCAGTTTTCCCACACTTGCTTTTACTTAAAACTCCCGTTTACAAATGACGGCTTTTGTTTTTCTTTAATTTTTCACACAACTTAAAACTCATTCTGTGTTTCAATCAGTTCACCACACGCCACAGAAATAAAGATACGCTTATGAAGAAAACTGCGATCCTCATCAGTAGGTTTGTCCAGATTAAATGATTAACCGTTCGGTCAACGACATGTTAATAAATAGGTGAAAATGAACATATTCAATTCCTTAAATCCCAATAAAAGTCTTTTTTTTTGTTACCAAAAAATATCAATTTTACTATCACATAAGACAATCAACATCAGCAAAGCCTCAGAAATAAAAAAAACAAGCTATAAGAAGAGTTTGCAGATTAATAAATGCTCTACAATGTTGCAAAATCAACTTCATACAACACATCCCAGCACTTCTTTATCTTTAATCTATATGACCTGAATATACGGTGTGTGTGGAAACACATGTTTGCATGTATGTGAGCATGCACAATAATCTAAGTGTGCACAATAATCTAAGTGTGCACAATAATGTACGTGTGCACAATAATCTACGTGTGCACCCCGTACCCTAAATACATACTCGTGCCTATAGTCCACCATAGCAGAGAAGACCAAATCCGTCCTAATTCAGGGCAATGGCCGGGGATACGATCATTATGTAACATGCAAAGGAACGTCGAACGTCAGAATCCCACAGAACGACGTTATGACACCAACAAATCGATTCACCAAGACGAACTACGATTATTGGCACGCGCTGTGCCACCAAAAAACACCAGAACATTCCTGCGCAGAAGTGTTTAATGTAACCGAGCTGTGTGTAAAATGATGACGCTTTCCAGAAACTAGTCTAGAAGAGGAAACGAAACTACCGGTTACAGTTTTAAAAAAAAAACTAACTTCAGTGACCCAATAAAAAGCCAGAGGATGTAAACGTTGTGTTCTCTGAACGTTGTGTACAAATAACCGTGTTCAGAACCAGGTGACATCTGACATTCCTGATGCAGAAAGAACACAAACCTACAGTAAACGTGAATAATATCAAATATGTATAATATCACATATTAAAACAAAGGGCGTTAATTCGGGTTGTGTGTGTGGCGCCTATAAACCCTCAAAGATGTATTCATTTACGCCAGTTTGTCTATTTTTTTTTGTTTCCCGTCTCCGAGTTGGCACCACAAGATGTGATGGAACTGCCTCTCCGATGCTAGCCGTTAGCCGTTAGCTCCCGATGAACACAAACGAAGCAACAGACGGTCCAACAACCGCCAACATCGGCCTCTAAATTAAAGACACGACTGCGGCAGATGCATTCATAAACTACACGCACTCCACTCCTTAATAAAGCAGGACCATACAGAAAGCGTCAGACACAGTTAGCTTAGCATTTTTTTTTTTTTTTTTTAGCTTACTGAGATGCTGAGTGAACCAGAAGAAGCGACGTTAGCACGGCGAGCTAACGGAGCTAACCTTACCAGGTCAACACGAACAGGACCGCGGAGCGAGATGCATCAATTTCTGGATGTGTCGCTGGAGCCGACGGTCCGGAGAGAGCGAGACGGAGAGATGTGGCAACTTCGATGCGATCAGAGCAGACGGAGCAGCGATGTCGTCGGGATCATTGCAGAGACACTCGACATTAATGTGGTTCCTGTTTCTTCTTTTTGCTCGGACTGACTCAGATGCCCGTTTTTGCAGGTCGTTGCTTAGCGAGTCTCTCTCTCTCTCTCTCTCTCTCTCTCTCTCTCTCTCTCTCTCTCGCTCACGCACATACACACAGACACACTCTCACACACATACACACACACACACACACACACCCTCAAGGGACGAACCTGCCAAATACTGACCCCGCCTCTCTTACGCCGAACACAGCGGGAGACAGCTGCCAAATACTGACCCCGCCTAGCGGACAGCTAACTTAACGCATACCGACAGAGACAAGATGTGTCTTTAGTGTGTGTGTGTGTGTGTGTGTGTGTGTGTGTGTGTGTGTGTGTGTGTGTGTGTGTATATTTCTGTCTCCATTGAAGTTCAACCAACTCAGTGTCTACGTCACAAATTATCTAGAGAGTAACTAAGTACACGTGGGCTACTCAAGTACTGTATTTTGAGGTACTTCACATGAGTATTTCCATTTTCTGCTACTTTTTTACTTCTACTCCACTACACTTCAGAGGCAAATATTTAAATTTTTACTTTAAGCATTACTTTAGTGACTTTGTACAATACAAAATATAACCAACACATACACGATGATGTATTATTATAGTTAAGATAAGACTCCTTGGTGAAATTCACCACGGCTGCAATATTAAAGCGATGTACACATTATTGCATCGATACTTATAATCCGATAATGTACATTATTCTGAAATGGGCCATTCTGCATCATGACTATTTCTATACTTGTACTTTGGCTAAAGTAAGGCTTTGAATGCATGACTTGTACTTGTAACAGAGTATTTCTACACTGTGGTATTGCTAATTAATGATTACAAAGTACACCACTCTTGACGTCCTGTAAGTAAACAGAGAGGGGGGGGGGTTAACACTCACTTACCATCTATCGTGATGGAGAGCTTTGAGATCCAGAAGCTCTGGTTTAGGGGCCCCCTGAGCCCCCAAAGGGCCCTCTGGACCCCCAGCAGGCCCGAGGTGGAGGAACAGATTGTCAAGAGAAGAAGAAGTGGGTTTGTTTTGGAGCTGGATGCAGGAGATGAGGCGTAGCAGCAGCGAGCGAGGCTGCTGGTTGTTCAGACACTCCTTCTGTTCCTCCACCCCCTACACCTCCCCCACCGTCCATCTACACCCTCCCCCCGTCCTCCTCAACCTCACACTCAGTTAAGAAAAAAAAAAAATCAATAAACAATCAAATAAACGAGTGTCTGCCTATCTAAGTAAAAGCTCTACAGGATAAAAAACAATGGTATGACATTATGGTGGCTGTAAAGTATAAAGCACTGGTGTCTGTTTAAGCTCTGATTTAAACAACACTGAAGATGATCAATAAAACGATCAATGTTGTCATAAAATATCTTCCAAATGTGTAATAAACAATGATGCTCTGCATTAAAAAAAAACAGAACATTTAAATATCTGTTACAGTTTTACACTTCATGTCAGTGAACACGCTTTGTCAGCCTTAGATTAAGTTAATCTGAAATTCAAAACACAGGCATAAACTTTTATTTTTCTCTCATTCATAAATGACATTTAATATTATTTGTGAAACCACGGTCATGTGTGTACCTGTCATTGACAAAACATGTGATAAATGTGCTGTCTTTTAAATAAAGATGTTGTTATAAAATGTATAATTATCATCCGTAGGATTCTTGAAATTGAGTTTTACTGACATTGACTTTATAAACAGATCCCCAGGAAATTTTAATACATTTTTTAATATTTTTTTTTGCCTATATTACCTCAATATCTACGTATAAATTAATCTCTATGTGTACAAACCCCAATCACTGAAATATTTAGGTGACAGCTAAACCATCTCTGTGTTGTTTACTTCGTTACAATTACTGTCTGCTGCTCTTCGCTTGATGTGAATCAGTTGGTCTGTACCGCCACCTGGTGGCCGGCTCGTCTCACGGCGCTCCATCCTCCTTCCTCTTCCACACATCTGCAAACAGCATCGTTTCTCCTTTGTTTCAGTCCATCCCATCAATCAAACGTCAACACGAGCTGCTCTATAGACACTTTATTGCTGTGTTTATTGTTTTACACTCAGTGGAATGTTTAACTGTGTGTTTGGTGGGCCGGTCGTAACACTCACCCTCCAAATATCTGTTACCAAACCAAGATTTAAATAGCAAAAAAAACAACAACAACTATAATGCAGTAATACAATATACACGATGCTATAAATTCTTAAGGTGAATTCATTCTCACTAACATATAGGCTATACTGGTCCATTTACAAAATTATTTTTTTTTAATATATATTGATATATAAGATATAAAACAAGAGCAATGCACATTCTTCAAAAGGTAAAGAAAACGTGGTGTTTTTTTTGTATATATATATATGTATATATGCAGATATAGTTGTGTGTGAATTCTGTTTTGGTGGCAACAAAACAACAGTCAACAGTCAATATTACCACGTGTGTCCACAGCATATATACTGAATAATAGGACAGCTATTGTTGGAGAAATCTAGAGGAGATGATGATCGAAAAAGAGTATCATCACCACAAAATAATGACAGTTCATAGCCCAGTTTAAATGATAAGTGTGATAATACTCCGTATTTCTGTTATTGTCAATGAATCCCATGAAAAAGAAAAATGAAAACAATGAGTCCGTCCTACTAACAAGTATTCTCTGCTTATTTTTTGCACCAGGTGATACTTTTCTTTATTGTCATAAACATGGTCCCTGTAGTTTATTTAGAGCCCCCCCCAATGTGTATTCATACGCAGCTGAAAATAGTCCCCAACAAATACACCACTTACTCTTAGTTTGAGTGACGTTTGCTAAAAACTACAGTGCCCAGATGTTTTTTAGGAAGTTATCAAGCCTTTTTTTTTTTTAAATCTTAGCATTTATTCCTGACTCGTTTTTATTAATGTACGTCTTCAATAGGAATGAATGGGCTTTGCACTGAGTGATTTTTAATATTTCCATGGGATGTATGTTGACATTAACAAAATACTAGAACACCACCAGCCTCATCCTCTCAGGATGCTGTCATACGTAGCTCAACTCAGCGGTCGCGTATGAGATATTGCTTCATTACACATTTATTGGAACTAAACAACTTTTCAAACCGGTGAACGTATATAAAAGACAGTCCTTTGTTGATGTAAACTGCAGACAGTCTTGCTTTCTTAGTGTATTTAATGATCACGTTTTTTTTAATGAACTGTATGCAGGGATGGCACAAATTAACTATGTGTATCCTTTAATATCGATTGAAACTACACTCTGCCGGTTAATTAGATCATATTTTACAAAATTGGTGCCGCAGAGTTTGTTTGTTTGACACACAGGACTAGCATGGATATGGTAAACACACACACACACACACACACACACACACACACACACACACACACACACAGGTAGAGCTCCTCTAGAGACTCGGATTCATTGAGGAGCTTCACGGCTACATTTTGACTACCACCTCTTGAACACTGGGCGACCAGCTCCTAAATGTTGGCATCGTACAAATATCTTCTCTGTCATAGTGAATAAAGAGTAGTGGAAATAAATCTCAACAACTGAAACACCCACACTGTATTTTCTTTTTTTTTTGTTGTTTTGCCCGTTTCTTCACAATGACACATTCTTGACTTTGAAAGAAGCCTAAAAGCGAAAAAAGAGAGAGAGAGAAGTCCCTTTAAGTAACAACTGAACACACCTACAGATGGCGGTCGCTCGTCCACTATTCGACAAGTATAACTACAGTTGTAAAGACTGGAGTGGTGAGTGACTGTAACTAGAACGAGCCCACCTGCTTATATGTATATATATATATATATATATATATATATATATATATATATATATATACGAACTAAAGATGCTCGACGGATCTCAGGCGGAAGAGGGAAGAAGTACAGTTTGATTGCAGATCACATCTTGTACTTCGCAAAAAAACAGTCCAGGTGGTATTTGTCTCACTTGATCCACGTGTGCCGAGGTTTTAGGCTTCATACACCCTGAGGAAGAAACAAAAGAAGAGTTCGTTTATCTGTGATTTCATCTTAAGATTGACTCCTTTAGCTGTCTTCTGCCAGTATCGTTAGCCTCCTTCACCAGGCGTTTTCCTTTAGTTTCTTGCATTTCATGTGTTACTCTTGTTGTGGATAAAAGTTTATCGTTTAATCAACCTGCAAACCCACGGAGTCCCTCTGCAAAATGTACTGGTTTTGTTTTCTGTCTGTGGCTGACCCTGTGACCTCTCACCTCTCCGTGGCGAGAGGTCAAATGAGAGGAGACATTTCAACAAAACAAATCAATAAAGCTTCCCAGAGGCACCTGCAGGGCGGGGCCTACGACTCAAGAGTCAGCGATAACAGAGGCAGGCTTGTGTGGTCGGCACAGCAGAAAAGAGTTCTAATGGGAGAGAATCAGACGCTAACATCGATTATGAGAACTTTTAGCGTCGTCGTGCTAAATGTGTCCTGTCGTATGAACTCCACACGGGGGCAGCAGAAACAAACTGTGAACATTGGTATGTTCTGAAGTTGATACATTTGCCTTTTTGTGCGTCCGGTTGTCTAGCATTGATTTTTGAGTTGTGTTTCTTGTCATCTGATGAATGTAAACCCATTATTTACTCTCCTCTACCGACCCCTGAGAGAAATATCGGACTCTTTAGATGATAAATGCTCCACTATGTTCACCAGCAAAAACAACAAAGACATTATAAAGCTCTGTCGAGCTGAGGGGAACTGCACGGTCTTATCCCAGGAATTAAAACTCTAGTAAAACCAACGATTAGCTGATTATTACCTGTGCTTGTCCTTCCAGATGCGGAACCATTTGACCAGATTCTTGGTGCTCTGAAGTTTGGGATGAAGACAGTACTCCTGCCCTTTGAACCGAGCCATGTTCTCCATCGTCACGCTGGGAGGACGAGCAGAGGAGAAGAGACGACAAGCAAACAAACAGAGACGACGGAAAGTAAAAGAATCTCATGTTACTATCAAAGTATAACAATAACGCAAACATTCATAATCGTGTGCACTCCGACGGCGGTTCAATTGAAGTGTGCACGGTTCAGAAAGACCGAGAAAAGTTATTTCATGTTAGTCATGAACACATTTTTCTCCAAATGTTCTCCAAAATACAAGACAGCAGGCTGAACTTTCAATATGTTCACTAATAATACTATGGAACCACAAATAGCTTGCTACTGTAGAGTGATTTAGAGTAAAAAAAATGTATTATTTTATATTTCGACGCCAATAATCTGACTCCAAAATAGTTTGTTTTGGCTGCACAATATGCTCGGAGAAATAGACTACTAATAGTTTGAGAGAAGGTTGAGATCTACAGGAGCCAAGCTAAAGTTAATGTCTTTTTGTACGCATAACAATGGAGCTGAATGGCGAGACAATACTGATGGGGGGGGGGGGGTCATTTAAAACCATCTGAAAGGCAGTGTGAGTGGTTTGAATAGAAACTGGTCACTTTGACATGTTTTTGCCCCAAATCTGAACCTGCATTCAACAACATTCGCGCAGTTCAGAAAGGATCAGCCTCCACCGGGAGGCCGGTTACTCGGCAGTGGAGTAATATTATGGAGCCGCCACTGAAAAATGTGACATCGAGGCTCGCTGAATCAATCGGCCCGTCTGTAGCCCTCCGCTTAAGGGCAGACGGCGGAGACAGTCTGCCTGCATGTGGCACATTCAGGCTGAAACAAGGGAGATGTGGGGAAGAAAAATAAAAACACCCAGCATGCCATGGGGTGGGGTGGGGTGGGGGGGGGGCTTCTCCATCCAGTGACACTCTCAAAGGCTTTCGCCAAACCATGAATGCTAAATAAGTTGACTGGGAGAGAAAAGACTTGACTCTCAATAAAAAAAAAAAAAAAAACGCTGCATTCAGTCGTTATAAAGATTCAGGTCAAAGAGTTTTGCATCTGCTTTCCTGCTCATTCAGTTGCCACTTTGACATGCTTTGTTATGGAAGCACTGAGCTTTGAGTGTGTGTTTGACAGATTAAAGTGCTTCTTTTTGTCGCCAAAGGACCCATATCTTCGAGCCCATGATGGTGAAACACACCCCGAATGTTTGTCCGTGGCTGAAATTAAGCCCGATTACTGTGTTACTTTTGAGCTTCAGTTCCTCCTCATTGTCATTCACCTGGGCGGCTGGAGCGCAGCGACCGGCTCTAATGTGGTTAGCAAAATGTTTCATAAGCGCAGAGGAGGGGGGGGGGGGGGGGTGGGGGACAGGCTCTGAGCGAGGAAGAAGAAGAACGTGAGGAAGAAGAAGAGAAGTTATGTTCGTGAAGTGAGCATTTCCATATTCTTCTTATACTTTAAAAGGGGAAATATTGTACTTTTCTATTGTATTGAATTAATTTGACAGCTGCAAGTTACTTAAGATTAACAATACGATTTTTAACATGTTAATGAATCATTAGAATCATTAAAACTTAATCCCATAATATAATAAGTGACTCTCTGCATACTTTCAATACATTTGCTGCTGTACTTTTACTTTCGGCAACGTGTTTGAATGCAGGACTTTCACTTGTAGCGGAGTGTTTATCTACAGTTTATAGAGTGAGGTATCAAGGCAGCGAGAGAACCTGATGAAGAGGGTCACCCATAAGACACACAATGAGTGACAGGAATGAAAAGAGGGGGAAAAGGAATATAAAAGAGAGCATCAAGTAGGGGGGAAAAAGAAAACCCTGAATGGAAAAGAGAAGGGAAGAGAAAAGGGGAGAGGAAGAAAAGAAAAGAGGAGAGAACAGGGTCACTGTGTGGCTCAGAGCTTGTGTGAGTGGCTGAGGAGTGGTAGTCCAGAATGCCAAACTGAGCGCCGTGAGCCAAAGGGCCACAACAAAGGCCAGAGGGGGGGTGGGGACTCATTTCTCTCCTACCCTCCTTGTTTCTGGGGCTTTTTTTCCGGAGCCCGCTGAGGCTCATTTTTCACTGGGCACCAGCTGCTGGTGGCCCCCATCTCATGCTAATAGAGCAGCCTTAAGTAACGGCGGAGCGGCGGGGAACACACAACTCAGAAGTTCAACATTCTGGTGTGTTTTTTATTTATTTTTGTCTGCATAGTCTTTGAAAACACGAGCATATTTATTTTCCTTTAAAATCATTTTAGGCACATACTGTACACACAGCAACACACTAACTTTAACGGTGTTTCTGTGCATTAATCAGACTTATTGTGACAAAATTCAACCTTTTTTAATCAACCAACGTCACTTTAACATTGGGCTGCTTTAATAATAGCTGCTCATTATAGAGCATCAACTTTAAAAACAGCGATTTGTTCTCATTATCAATAGATTTGTCTATTATCTTTTTGATTGATATCTAATTTAAATGATAAATACGTCACTAAAAGTTGTTAGTTCATTTCTATCCATTAACTAAAAGAGTAATAGACTAATGGCTGAAATCTATGGGATACATTATGGAAAAGTTGACTGCTATAATCTGTACTCTCCATTATTAAAAAGAGCAATTTATGTGGTGTAATTTACTAACAAAGAGGTACAGGAGATATCTGACGTATAATCTGAGTAAACACATCGGTGTTTTGTTAATTGCACAGTAAATATTCTTAAATTAAAGGTTGTAAATGTAACCAGAGCTCAGTCAAAACATCTTGATCTCTCATAGAGACATTGCATTGACTAACATTCATCACCTGGAGACTTATTTAAACCTCATAACTGTAAAACGTAATGACCTGCATCACACTTGTATGTCTGTCCCTAAAGGAAACACATTCATGTCATTATGTCACATCCACATGATTTGTTTTTTTCACAGTGTTCTCAGTGTAAAATTGTAATTTGCCAGCAGGTGGCAGCACAGTTTGTGCCTTGAGCCCAAAGCCGACTCTTGGGGAGGCTGACATAACATCCCCCATCTGTTGTCCCTTCATGTTCGCTTTGACATGAAACTTCAAATGAATTCCGCACGGAAAATCACGGCTCATATTTCTGGAAACGTATATGAAACTTCACCCCCAGGAGTTGACCTAAGATCACAGTAAGATATACTACATACTGTAGGCTATATACAGTAAAGTTTATTTATTCAAAGTTTTCTATCTGAGCGCCACAGGACACTCGGAGTGTGTTCGGACCCCTCTGGAGGGACAGGCCTAGTTATCATGCTGCATTCCAGCAAACTGTGTGTGACTCAGCGGTTTCAGACGCAAGAATCCAGCAGAAAAGTAGAACTTTTAGGACAATAAGTGACAATTTCTTAACTGTGTGACAATTATCCGGAAATGAAGCTTGAGACTTCCTTAGATAGTCATGTAGAAACTTCTTTTCTCCCCGCCTTTCCAACTAATAAAATAATTCCTCCTGACTTTTGGGGGCGCCATTAAATCATCAGTTAATCGTCGCACCGTAAATCCTCCAAAGTGCTTTAAGCAAAAGACGACGGGATGTTTTGATTATCCCTCTACCACTGCCACATGGTTTTTTTTTTTACGGTCACGGCTGTGGAGTTTATCCAGGCAGGTACAAATAGGGTTATATCATGGCGTGCGTGGCGCATACCGGCACAGGTAAATAAAAAGAGACGGGTGGGGAAAAGGTCAAGGGTATAAAGGGACAAAGACAAACGAGAAGGATAAAGAGGAAAGAGGGGAACAAATAGAAAAGACGTAGAAGGTCAGCAAGGAAAGGGCAGAGACAAAGAGACCCAGCAGAGAGACAGAGAATGAAAGTCTCACTCACAATATCATCTTCTCCTGGCAGAACGGATGTTTGGGTTTGATCTCCAGCTTCTGCACATCCTTGTATCTGATCTTTGGTCCTTTTCTGGTGCACCTGCACTTGTAGGCTGTGGAGAAATCGAACACACAGGTGTGTCAGACAACATGCGACTCAATCAACTTGTGATGCTTGCGGGACTCAATGGAGACTTGATCGTGTGGCAGATTATTAAAGTTAGTCACAGTGACATTGAAGTGATAGAAAAAGTTATGTTTTTGTGATTCGTCGGCTCTGGATCAGCCCTCGGTTTGTCTCTTTATATCACACACTGACAACCAGAGCCAATATCAAAGGCTTAATTAGATCTAATTAAGTCACATATAGACAGTTTTCTGCAAGTATACTTTTGGCATAAATTGTGTGCTACTTCAAAACTACTGTACATCAGCAATATGAACTGATTTGTTATCCAATGCATCTCAGAGGATTCATGCATTCACACTGAATGGATTCAAGTTCAAGTGTCTTCGACAGAAACCTCACTTTTTCTGCTGCTTTCCTATCAGACTAACCCCTAAAACCACTGAGGACACATTAAGAGCTTTAACGGAGGCTAAACGCGCAGCCACACATCTTAAATATTTGTTTTGTTTCAGTCCGACGTCTTCTGGAGGTCCAGAATAACGACACAGGAAATGAGTTCTGCTGCTGGGTTGTATATTTGCAACAGGAGGCGATGACCTGGATGTTTCCAAGGTTTCCTTCATCCATCACCTGCTTTCTGTCCTCACGGCCGGCCATTAAATCTGTCTCGAGCTCCACACTGGAGCCAGCGCAGACAACAACAGCTCCCAACACTGAGCGGCACGTATCCACGTCTGCTGCTTTTTATGAGTCAGTGGCGTCAGGCTATAGGAAGAGAGAAGGTCTACCACTATTACTCAGGTAGTATATGCTGTCATCTAGGTGATGACAAGAATAAAAATAGAAATTTAAGACATTTAAGTGTATAAAGTGGAAGTTGATTGCTGGCAAGTTATTGGTTTGCCCTCTTTTTGCACCATGCAACAGTATCCAAGTACATTCACACAATATGTGCTTTTCAAAGAGCTGACTAACAACACACGGTCTTTCCTTATTAAAACTCATTTGCAGAAATACAAGTTTTAAATGGATTCTATTGAAGTTTTGCAGGGGTTTTTTTTGATCAAAACGTTTTCATTGAAATCTGTTTTTCGTAACAATGGCATTCCCCCCCCCCCCCACCCCTCTCCATGAAAATTGGCATTTAAATTCTTCCAGTTACATCCCGGAGTCCCAGAGTGGTGTTCAGGGTGTTAAAAAGGCTCGTGAATGCCAGCACTCGGCTCATTATTGAGATCTGATTTTTTTTTTCTCCACACCATAGTATGAAGTCTATGTTGTAACATAGCGGGGTAACATTAAAGCTCTTCTCAGTGTTTACAGATTAAAATAAAGTGCTGAGTTTGAAGCAAGTGCTCATATTGGTGGTGTCAACATTTATGCGCACAAACGCACCGCAGAGGCACAGCTGTTTGTTTTCACAACCTGCGTTGGAGATTCGAGTTGGCATCAAGTTTACTCACAAACTCTGGACGGGAAAAGTGATTTGAAGCTTAATTCCATTCATGCACACATGGAAAAAAAGAAAAGAAGAAGAAGCAAAGCAGGCAGTCATATAAGTCTCCAGCTGTTGTTTTGTTTTTCAGTCACATCAACGCAACACAGTACAGATTACAAACTTCAAGCACAAATGGAAGAATAAATAAAAAAAAGAAGCATTTTTTTAGTTTACCTTCTGTGCTCAGGACGTACAAGGCCACCACTAACAGCAGCAGCACCGCTGTGCACCGATGCATGGTTTCACAAGTAAAACAAATATATATATCTATATAGATATATGTGTTGTTGTTTTTTTGTTTGTTTTTTTTAAAAAAAAGCTCCAGAAAAATCCGAACTCTCGAGAACACGCGGGGAAAAAAAAAGAAAATCAACACAAGTCTTTCGAGGTGCAGATAAAATCCACTTGCAGAGACTGTGAGGATGTCAGAGCTGAAGGAGCTGCTGAGAGGTTCTGCTTCTGTTGTTTTCCTTTAGGAGCGCTGATTGCGCAACTCCGTCTGTGCGTCCGAGAACCTCCGATCTCCAAACTCGTCTCTCTCTCTCTCTCTCTCTCTCTCTCTCTCTCTCTCTCTCTCTCTCTCTCTCTCTCTCTCTCTCTGCCTCTCAGAGCTCTCTTTAAAAGCAGCCCGCTGTCCTCTTCTCATTTATATGCGCGGCCAGACAGCGAATCAAACACTTGTGGCCTGAGAGAGGGAGAAGTGGAGAACATGGAAGGGGATGGAGGGAGGGAGCGAAAAGAACGAAATAATACACATTTTGTTTACCAAAAAAAAAAAAAAACCGAGGGCGGAGGGACGTCTGACTTGATGGACGGTGTTGGCTGAACTCCTTCTGGAACCGTCCAGCTTCTGTCCTGATCATAACCGACAGAAGCATGTTAACGCCACACTGAGGCGATGGTTTGAACGTGACAACAACGTAAACTCATAAAGGTTATTTTTGTATGCCTCTGGTGAGATATATACACTCTGCAGTGTCCTAAAATATTATTAGCAAAGAACGCCTACAGGCCTATTAGGACTCCTTAAAGTGTGAAGGGTCCTTTGGAATTCGCTCAAACTTAATAGAAGAAGAAAGATTAAGCCATATTGGAATTTATTTCCAAGAAAATCATCATCTTAGCCTATTTGTATGGGCTGCTTTGATCAAAAGAAATCAAAGCTTTATTGTGAAAATATTAGTAGTTTTATCACATTTCCTGAAACAAACAGTCTTTTGTTTGAGAATCTAACTTCATAAAAGAAGACGATCGTTTACGAAGATAAACAAGTTTGATGAATCACAACTTTGTTTAATGCATGTGTTATTGAAAACATATACACAGGTCAAATAACACATTTAGGTGGAGTTAACAGATTATTTTAATTTTCTCTTCTCAGTAAAACAAACAGAATCTAAGCTAGCCTTTCATATTAGATTTAATGTTACAAATATCAGATCAATACAGACGTTCAGGCTTCCTCGTGTGGCTCAAAGTTGTACTGCAGATACAAAAATAACAGATTATGGAAGAAATTTACTTGGCGACCCAAATACAATCTGCTGCGACGCACCTGCGGGTCCCGACCCAGTGTTTGGTGATACTTGTTCCATTTTATATTGTGAACATGAATAAATGCCGCCATTGTGTATCTGGGGATGCCACCAGGCTGAACCGTTGGCCTGTAAGAGATAGCCCTGAGAAGGAGGTCTGACCCCCCCCCACCCACCTGGGACGCTCTGACCACAGGATTAAACCGGATTCATCACCGTCCTGCATCAGGAAGGATTTGTGTGTGTGTGTGTGTGTGTTTGTGTGCCTTCTCTCTATGTGTGTGTGTGTTTGTGTTCACCTCCCTGCCCTCAACACTGATGCAATCAGCTGCTGTCATCACTCAAACCAGCGGCCATGAAATGTCTGTCTGCAGCATGGACCGTTGTGTGTGTGTGTGTGTGTGTGTGTGTGTGTGTGTGTACAGTTTGTCCATGCCTACATATCTATATTTGTGAGTGTGTATATACATAAGTACACAAGCGTGTACATCTGTAAACCGCAGACTACATGTGTCGTCTGAGAAGTGAGCAAATCAACTGTGACTCCATCTCCATCTCCATCCCCCCCCCCCCCCCCCCCCCCCCCCCCCCCGCAGGACACCGATGCTGTGAGAATCCATCCCAAAGTCATTCTGATCTCAGGGTAAAAGACATCGGTGAGCCGTCGGTTCCGGTCTTCAGCCGAAGTCGCCGATAATCAGTCGGACATGCGTTGTCTCGACCCATTAGATCACTTCAGCTCCGCCGAAGACCAAAGGAAAGAAAGAAATTGAAGTTAAATAAATAGACTGCGGATGATTTTGGCCCAAAAATAATCTGTCTGGAAATGTCGATGAGAATCACATCATCTGTCATTTTTGATCAGACAAAGATGTTGCTGGTTGAGAGGAGGTTTGATTTTATGATCCCGAACTGAAACATCACTGCGAACATTGAAAATATCGGAACAGTTGCTTTTAGTTACAAGTTTATTTCTATCAACATAATAGGATATTTGTATCAATATTTTAAACAGATGTTAGAAGGAGTCTGGAGACAATTTCCCAAACGAATAATTGGCATCAAATTTGGAAAAGCCCTAAAGCAGTTTTTTTTTCATTTCCGATGTTCCTTCACAGCTCCATCAGATAAAGAGAAGCACTCCTTCATAACCAGTCCATTATGTTCAATGTGTTCATTTGAAGTAAATAAACTCTTCAGATGAAGCAGTGCCCACTTATTAAGAGAGACCGTAAGAGGCGCTGCAGAGTGGTGAGCAGTTCAAAACGGGAGAAAATCAAATTATAAATGCATATTTCTTGTTCCACAAAACAAGGAATTGTATCAAATTCGTCTAAATTATTGAAACGGATTGTTTCAATAATTCCAAAGACCCACTGTATCAAGTTTCTGTTTCCTATAAGACAGCAAATATTCACGACTGTTTTTAATTTACTGGTAAAACAAAATAATAGAAAACCTAATATCAAATCCTTCCTCCAGCCTGAGGCATACACTATGCATTTCAGAAGAGGCAATAAACACTTCATATTCCAACACTCTGCAGTGTAAAAAGACGTTTCCTTTGCTCGATCGAGCGGAGCAGCTGTTTTGCGACGGTGGCTCTCGGAATACTTCTCCGGTCGCCTCTCCTATTCTTTTTCGACGTGACCGAATTCATCACGCAGAAGGAAGGACTGCGTCTGGATGCACAAACCCTGGGCTTCCATTTGTCTCAGCGGTCTAACTTGCACCGAGTGTAATGTCTTTCAGTGGACTCGGCTCTGGCACAAGCGCAGACCTAACTCACAGGGAAACAGTACGGTGAAACGCGACAGAGTGTGTGTGTGTGGAGTGTGTTGGGGCTGTTTACTCTGGAATGACTTGCTGTAGACGGGAGAGGAGACAGAGAGAGAGGATATTTGTGAGTGATGTGTGTTGGCAGAGTGTCTACTAGATATATAAATACAAGCCGCAGTCTGTAGATAAAACACGCAAAACCTTTGGTGATTATAACAGCATCGGTGCATAAACTATCTTTGTATGCAACTGATTCAAAACAGCGCAACGTTACGAAACGCCAGCTTGTACAAGACGTGAGAGACACAAAACAATCCGACAGATCTCTCCGGGATTTATTATGAATCTGAAAATGTTAAATTTCAATCTCGATGGAAACAAACCTGCAGACCTGTTATTACTGTCTGTCCACTGTGTGACGGACTGTCTTTTGAAGTCGGGTAATTGTAGCTAATCGTAACTTCTGAGGGACGTTTGGGGGGTTAACATTAGAGGAGTGGGTGTCAGGAAGCAAAGACTGATCACACGTACGATGTTATAAACTTCTGTGTGCATGTGGTAGAACAGATGAATAAAACCCACCTTGAATAGGTGGAAATGAAGCCCATCAAATGTGTATTACACCATGGAAACGAATACGATTTTCATTGTTTCGTTACATATATTTTTGGCAAATTAGCTTCAGGTCCGCGCCCACGATCTATCGTACGGAGTTCTGCTTTGCATTCTGTTTATTTGCATGTTTCCTTCAGCTGCCTCTGATCCCTCCAGCAGTCCACAGACATACAGACAGTGAGAGAAAGACAACTTTGAGTTTTGCATGCAGACAGGGTCAGCTGGCAGACAGACAGGTAGGCAGGTGCTGAAGGTAATTGCAGTATGTTATGCTCTCTACGCGTTAAGGTAACGCAGGCATGTAGGGACAATTCATACGGACGCAGACAGGTGTGCAGATGCTGCGAGCTAATTGCTAATTGCAAAAGATGGGATGCTAAGCAGCGGCTGTGTTTTACCAGTCTTCCTGCAGCAGTTTATTCCAGAAGGAATAACTCAACCATTGAAACCAGAATAATATGATATATATATATATATATGATTCTGTGGACGTTAAAATGCGTGTTTATGTCGGACAGACAGGTATGCAAAAAAAAAAAAGGTGTGTACAGGTAGCGAGACAAGTGTGAGAGAGGATAATTCCTCTCAGGTGAGGCGGGGTGCAGGGAGAGGCTCACCGCCCCGGGCAGAGATGTAATTGCTGTTTAAGATGTCATCTTCACACGTGTTGCTTTCATAAGTTTGCAGCCATCAGGCTGAACAGAAGTGGCAGGACGGGGTCGACCCGAGGATGGATCTTTATTCCGTCTTTTGAGAAAATATGTTTTATTGCTTTTATACGGGCAAGAAACTACAATAAGTACACTATTACTATACAAAAAGTCCTCACAGTGTGTTTGATTCCAGCTCTTTTTGTTATTTTCCTATAGGGTTAAATCACTCATATTATAAACAATTGTGCAGATTCTCGAATTCACTTTTTCGTACAATTTGAGCAATACATACAGCTAAAAGACCAGGCTCTGAAATAATACACATTTTCATTGTAAAGAATGATCTGTAAGGCTTAACACAAAAAAAACACCATAGATCCTTTCAAAATAAAATAACTTTGTTGAAATAATGCTCAAACAACCCTTCCTTATACAGCCCTGAGTGTGAGTGACTATTATCCCCTGACTACTCTTGTGCAGTGACATAAAACGACCTGCTGGGACATGAAAAGCACAGAGAAGACAAACACACCATCAGTTGTAGCTTGTTTAGATTTGCATGGCTTCCAGAAGAGACATTTCTCAAGAAATTAAACAGAGTCTCTAGACGGTAAATAGTTTTACAGAAAGAGAGAGAGAGAGAAAGAGAGAGAGAGAGAGAGAGAGATGTTTGTGTGTGTGTGTGTGTGTGTGTGTGTGTACGATTCCTACGTGAAACCCCTCATATCAACATCAGTTAGCACATAAACAGACATGCCATTAGCGCTCAGCAGAGACTCGCTCACTGGCGATCTGTTTTGACACGCTGTGTATCTCTGTGGAAAAGTATGTGAGTCCACATACCGTCCACGGGGCCGGAGGTAAAGGTTCACCGCGGTGAGATGTTATAGAATCACAGAGTGGATGGAGAGTAAGGTAGAAATCTAAAGTAAAGACTTGACTGAATAAGTAATCAATGTCAATTAAAGACATGGTTTGCCATTTTGGGAAAAGATGCTTTATTTGCAGAGTTAGATGAGACTATTGACACCACTCTCATGTCTGTCAATTAAATATGAGGGTACGGGCCGGTTAGCTTAGCTTAGCATAAAGACTGAAAACAGGGGGAAACAGCTAGCCTGGCTCTGTACAAAAGCATCTCTAAATCTCAGTAAAAACACACGTAATATCTTGTTGGTTAAATCTGTACAAAGAACGCCATCTAACATGTTGTTTTTACCACAATGTCTACGTATTCTGTTGAAGAATGAACTGCCTGCATAGATGATGGCAAATCCAGTTGTGCAGCCGTTCAAACGTCAAAGAAACATCTCCACACTCCACTACTCCACGCATGTAAGTGTGTCAATGCCTACAAAGGTCCCCGATGACAGGGATGTTAGGTCAACAGGCAAAAACCCACCAAACCATCATCTGATTCACAGTGGGAGCAGCATGTGTTTCAGTCCCAGGACGCGTCCTATTTATTGAGGTATTTTGTGACATTGATCTTGGCTTATGTTGAAGTTATGCAATCTTTTTGCACCGTATTAAGGCCATACTCTAAAAACTGACCGCTCAGTTCACATCTAGGTTACCCTGGACACAGCTGACGGAGCGCGGAAAGAAAACAGTACAGTGGGAACAGGACTGAATGAGGACATATAAATAAGGACTAAATAAGGACATATATATATATATATATATATATATATACAGAGAGACGCCCTGCAGTTCACTCCAGAGCTAGATTGTTTTGGTGTCAGCTGCCTAGTTTTGGAGACATTGGCCGTAGAGATGTCTGCCAGTCAATTTTCATAACTCAGTAAGCAGGTGTGAAGTAGCATCTTTATCCAATCACAGCTTCTACACACACACACACACACACACACACACACACACACACACACACACACACACACACACACACACACACACACACACACACACACGCAGAGCGATGTGGTGGTTCTATCCCTGTCGTTACCAAACATGTCATATTTCATCTCTTGGCTTGCGGCTGAATTTGCTCGGCCTTGATGGGCTTCCAAGTTTCTGTCAGGACTTGTAAAACTTCCAGAAGAACTTCCAAAACCCCCCCCCCCCCCCACACACACACACACAAATAAATCAAAGAAACACGTCTTTTACCCTCGATAGAATCAAAACAGGAACATTATTAATCCTGACCTGAACTGGGGATGAAGAGTGACATTTCTTCAACTTAGCAGAGCTTCACTGTTGAGGGCTGAACTGAGCTGGATCTTTAGCTCTAATGTGACTCTGATCACGGGATCCGGTTTCCAGTCCAGTATGTGAGACTGGTCTATAGGATTAGAACCTCCGAATGCGAGTTCGACCTCAGAACTTGTTCCATTGTAACAATCACAACTGCACTATACAACTTAAACCAGAGCTCCATTTGTGGTTTGCTAACAACGTTGTGGAGCCAGCAGTGAGAGGGGGAAGACAGAATTGTGGTTTAAAATATGGCATGAGAGGACATAGAAAAACACTGGCGACCTCGTGGAAAGTACCCCAAAAACATATTTACCTCAAACTCAGCATCGTCTTTTCGCCGGCCAAAACCCTTTTTTGAGGTTTTTCTTAGTGTATTTAGGAGTCAATGCCGCGGTGGCCAAAGCCTCTCTATTGTTTCTCGGAAATGTTGGTGACACATCTGCTTGTTTTTCTTCCTCTAATTACAGGATTTACTAGAAGTTCATCGCACCATCTGACAGGCCTCAACATGTAAATCTCACAGCCTGACACAGATTGCCACTAATGCTTACTTTACTGTCACTCAAAAAAAAAAATCCCGTTATTCTACGAAGCATGAGGATTAAACAGAGGCTGCGATATTCTGACTTTTAGTGCCTTAGTTTGGGTCGATCTTCAAAGATTCTGGATTCTACATTCCCCATAATGCAACTGGATAGTGCGTCTTGTTAAACCTCCCCTGCATGGTAGATGACCGCATCTTTCAAAAACACGGGCTTTACTTTAGAAACTTAAAGTCTCTAAACCCACAATGAGATTGAACCGCTGTCATCGGGGTTTATTTTCTCCGACTTGACAAAGCTCCTCCAGAGCCACATATTTCGCAGCTGCTTTGACATGAAAAGTGATTGGTATGTGCATATGAATGTATGCCCCCCTTTGAGCCCTTTAAGCCAAGTTATCGTACTGTGATATCAATCTGAAAGTCTTATCTGTAGAAGGTGAGAGAAGTTCATGCACACACACACACACACACACACACACACACACACACACACACACACACACACACACACACACACACAGCACTGATATGATGTGATGTATAAATGTGATCGGATCGCAGCCAAAGCTGGAAATATAATCTGTGATTGTGAGAAAGTTCAGCCCCACTAGATGTGTCAAGAAGCGCCCTGAGGTTTGAATTACACTCAGCTGCAAGCACAGCTGCAGCTAAAGTCACTTGTTTATGTTTCCTGTTACTCGAGAGCTGTAAAACATGAAAAGATGACTTTCTTTTCTGCCTTTGATGAACACTTTACGATATTATGTTTCTTGAGCGCGTGTACCTGTGCTGACAACGATGTCACTCAAGAGGCAAAGCTACCTAAAACAACCTTCTGCAGTCCTGGTGGCTCAGCTGATGAAATCAAACCAAGGCCGAAAAACGTTGCATAATTTATCATATTTCAAAGAAGAGTTCTTCAGAAATTCTAACGTGTTTGAAGAGTTCAAAACGGCCAAACAAAATAATAAACAATCCAAAAAAAGTTTGATTGTTTTTTTGTGAAAATAAGGGAATACTGCAACACGTCTAAACAACGTTAATTATGTGAATCAAAGGAACAGGGATTTTTAATGGAATGGTTGTTCAGATATTTTGATCCCAGGAAGACGGCGTGCCTTTAAAAGTCTGGTACCGCCGGACAGCTAGCACAGCTAGCGCCGCTAATGCTATCTCTGTTGCTCCAGAAGAGGCAGCAGCTGCTAGCGCTCAGATGTAACAAGTGATAAGAAAACCTTTATTTGCTCTCTGGCCGTTGCCAGACTTGCCTGCACACATTGTGTGTGTGTGTGTGTGTGTGTGTGTGTGTGTGTGTGTGTGTGTGTGTGTGTGTGTGTTTGATGCACATAAGGAAGCGGTGCATCGGAGAGATTTGCACTGGTATTGTTTGGTTTTCACCAGGTTATTGGAGTTATTATACAGAACAGTTTGTTTATGGATCAGCTAAATGCCACTTCACTAAGACTACAAGTAAAGAAGCTTTTTGGGGTTTTTCTTTCATAGTTTGTTTCTAATTTAGATATATGATATATATATAATAGTAAGCCTAAAAGTGATTGCATTTTGAGATGTGATGTGTATCAGTTTGTCTTTGCAGCATTCACACACACACACACACACACACACACACACACACACACACACACACACACACACACACACTGTTTTTCTACCTTGGTGTTCCTCCTCCCCGTCTCCCCCTCCTCCCGATCCTCTCCGTTGTTTCCAGGGCAGATGGAAGATTTCGGCGAACAGATGCAGGAGAGATGTTATCCATGTGTTGCCTGTACAATGAAAAAAAACAAACACTCTAGAAATGTGTGCTGTCCTGACATGAACCATGTTGTCCAAAGACACACGGACAACACGACGGAAGATATATATTGACATGGCCTGTTTGTTACCACCTATTAAAATTTTTTTGGGGGAAATAAGCTGGTTCTCTTTCTTGATGAAAGTTAGACGAGAAGATCAACATCGCTCTCATGTTTGCATGGTAAGTATGAAGCTACAGCACAGCAGCCGGTTAGCGTAGGATCACACCTACGCAGGAAGACGGAGTAAAGGAGAGATCGACATAAATGATAGACGCAGATAAGCAATGCAGGCAGGTAGAAATAGAGAGGACACACTGAGTGACCCTAACATGTAAATGTCTGTAATCAGAGTGGAAGCAGCAGGGATCCAGATGGCAAACACACCCATTCACAGAGATAAAGGGGCATTAAGTGATCGATGGCTTTTATTAACCTCTACTGGTGCCCAGCAGGTATTACAACAGCATTTAACAGAACATGCCTCCATTATAGTTCAAGCAGCACGATATAAAACATGTCAAACGCAGCAAAATGTCCTTGAGCACCGTTAGCATTAAGATGTTCATTATTTCAGCTGCTTAAAATGAAGTTTATTTGGTCGTATCGCTGAATAAACCTGTTTCATAAATCCTCTTCATACAGTACATGCGTACTTGATGATGAAGCAGGAACGTTGCGTCTTTAAGAATCTTTTTTTTTTGAGTATATCTTCTCACGGGGACGAAAATGTGGCTCAAACTGGACAGACTGGAACCCGAGACATTTTCAACTGCCCTCATCGCTGCAGTCCAAAATGACTTCCTCAAGTTCCCAATCAATAACGGTCATATTATATTTTTCTTTTCCAATAACAACCACATGTGTCCGTCTTTGGCTCCAGCGGGCCGATTCCACGAGTCACCAAAACGCAGCAATTATTGCTGATTAGAAAGTAATAATTCTGCTGACGTGAAATCAAACTAAATCGTGTTTTCTCAGTGAGTAACTAATAACCAGGAAGCGCTCGTCACGCCATGACATGTCAAAACAGCAGCTGTGTCAGCTTCCCTCACGACTGTTCATTTAAAAAGGTAACATATGATTCTTCAGCACTTTTGAGTCCACAGTTATATAAAACCTCTGGTCCGTCTCTTTCGACTCTTGAATATACTGTATTATTTCACATTGTACATACAATACATTGCTAAACAATATTTAGTTGGGGTTTGAAGTAATCATGGTTGTATTTTTGACCTCAGATGTGCAGCTTGAAAAACATCTAAAATCTAAATAAAGTGAAGATGTGAAGGTTTCAACCATAAAGCATATTATTCCATCACGCCATAAAGGGTTGGTTCTTTAAAAGAATACAAATAAAATACAGTTTAGTGTCTGTTCAGCTTCAAAGCTGTTTAGTGCAGCAGGATATTTGCATGAAGGCTAAAAATCTGCGTCATCAGACGTGTTGAGAGTCTCACGTAGTTCACATTATGATCTGAGAGTGTGACACTTTTCACGTTTGTAGCTAAATGGAGAAGAACACCTAGAGGTTGTTACAAATGGTGAGAAGGTCTAAAGACCATCTACCTCCCAGACAGCGTGTGATACTTTTATTTTATCTATCTGTTCCACTTTAACTATTAAAACCGGCTGCAATTGACAAAAAACGTACGAAAAATACCTCTGGGTTCTGTGGGAACCCGAGTTGGTAGGATGAGGATTAAGGTGTATTTCAAGTTACTGCCAGAAGAAATTAGCAATAAAAATGTATCGTTAACGACCTCACTCAACGAGATTTTGGTTTTCTTTAAGTTAAGACTTCTTAAAGAACACCAGCTTCCTGTAAACCCAGCAGTCAAAGGACAACAGTCTGCTCCCAACAGTAACTACAGAGCTTGTTGGTGCGTCATCCACTGGCTCCATTAACCTTGAATCCTCAACATTCCCGACTGCTTTTCACAACTCACGAGAGCTCAGGGTTAAGCCGGCAAGACGGGTGTCATCTCGGAAATCTCTCAAAACATTTATTACAATAAAACGGGTGTTTCCGGCTGACTGTCTGTAGTCGATCCCCAGTTATCCCCACTGGAAACCACTATCATCGCATCATTGAGAGGCCACGAACACGGAGGAGCTATGAACGCCTCACAACACGAGGTGAAGAGACAGAATAGCTCATCTGATCCAACATATTCGGGGCATATGTGGGCGGCGGGTGAACAACAGTGATAGATTTATGTCCCCCCCCCCCGTAAACCTTAAAGGCCGAGAACACGATATAGGTCACCGAGCTAACGAGGCGCACGCCCATGGAAAACGTGACCAGACTGCTGAATAATTCATTCATGTCGTGTGAAGGGAGAACTCGGAGATCTCACGCGCAGAAAGGCCGCTCGAGGATATATATATATATATATATATATATATATATATATATATATATATATATATATATATATATATATATATATATATATATATATACGTCGAGGCGTTGGCGAAGATGAGGACGTAGAAACGGAGTGTATAGAGAGGTCTCTATCTGACTGCAGTGCAGCTCTACACATGGATTTGAGAATTATGGAAACAAACATGAAGTGGACCACGTGTTAAGATGTATTTTAGTGATTTTGGTTTGAGTTTAAATTGAACAAAGAACAGATGTTAAAGGAGATACTTTACTTAACGTATCAATATGAAATGGAAATATGATTTCTTAATTCTAAGTGAGAAAATGACACTTTTCAGATCTCCCTCCATTGATTTGACTTGTGTATTCTAGACGTTTGAGCTCTGCGGCTGAGCTTTGCATTGCGTTTATTAGGTATTGATGAGGCTGGTGAATTATTTAGTTTGTCCTCGTTACATCGGACCACAGTGACCTTAAGCTATACGAGTCACGTTTCAGGCTGATGTCGCTCAGGACCTATTTAACACGTGTATCACACACACACACACACACACACACACACACGCACAAGACAAAGCGTGGATACACAGGTAAGCAGACCTGTGGCAGACCCGCCTCATGAAAGGAGGCGAATGCACTCTCTTGACACCTGAGACCTCCCGTTATTGTGATATAAGTTCTCAACTCTCACGGCAACAAGTGATGAACTCACCGTCAACCGGCTCGAACTCCGAACTCCTCTTTCCAGTCACACGAACACGAGCCCGACGTGAATGAACCGGCTCACACGGGCCGGGAAAGAGGGTCACGCAAAGAATGTGATTTATTAAGCTGCATTTTAATAATATTCAAATATCCTTTATTTATTGAAAACTTCATTTCTTTAGTCTCTACATTTTCTAATTAAAAATAGTGAAGAAAAACATCTTGAGTGGCAACATTGTGGTTTCCTATGGTCTTTTAATTTCCACTGCTTCATGCTGACTGTATTGTGTTCACATTTGAAACGTTATTTTGGGTTGATAGTTGGTTAAACAGCAATGTCCCTCAACTATAAGATATTGCTAATTAATCCCTGTAACAGGAAGCCGGCCTTTCGGGAGCTGAACTGCAGGAACTGAAGGATGTTACAAAAGAGACTAAACTCACACACACACACACACACACACACACACACACACACTCACCTCTCACGGAGGAGCTGAATTTGAATTTCAAACACACAGAAATGACACAGTTGTACAAATATATAGAGAGAAATGCATGCACACACATGCAACACACACTTATTGACAACTTTTTGCTTTTGCAACGAATCCTTGCTGTGCTGAGATTTCTACTTTGGCATGAAAACACATTCAACTCCAGCCTCAGCTGCTGGTGTGTTAGTGTGTGTGTGAGTGAGAGAGAGAGAGAGAGAGAGAGAGAGAGAGAGAGAGAGAGATGTTGTCCATTGGCACACAAACTCGACCGGCATCCAAGCAACTGCTATTGACCAATGTTGGAAACTATTTGTGAATGAGACGCCGAGTCCTGAGACACACACACGCACACACACGCACACATACACAGATATATACACTTACATAGGAACACACACACAAGCATGTACATAAACACCCACACTGACCAGTGTCACCTGTACGCATGGATACACACACGGCTGAAACACACACTGCATTCAAATGGCTGGTTTGCGCAGACATTATGTTTTAAGGGCGCACAAACACACACACACACACACACACACACACACACACACACACACACACACACACACCCTTGTCCTGAGACAGCCCTCTCGGTGGGGAATGGGACAATATCGTTCTGTCTATAAAGGCTGCTTTGTGTCCTGACTATCTGCTTAACACACACACACACACACACACACACACACACACACACACACACACAAACACACACCTAATGACTGCTTTGTGTCCACATTTTAAGGCAAGGACGCACTCACACAACAACACCAGCTGCTTTGTATCCTCATTATGTAGCTGTTAGGCTCAGGCTACTTGGGATTGCAAACACGGGCCAAGCAGATGTCCACTGGCCTAATAGTGCTGATGGCAGTAACACACACGACGCACATGCACTTATACGGATGTGTGGAAAGACACACACACACACACACAAACACACACTCACTCACACACTCTGTGTCTTTCCTGAGTATTTGGCTTTTACAGGGATGTACACGCATCCTCTCGTTGACAAGAAGTGATTCATTGTACACTTCCAGAAACAGGACAAAGAGGAAATGGAAGTCCGTCAGCAGCAGCGATGGCATCCACCACAACATCCACCACAACATCCACCACAACATCCAACATGTGGCTGTTTGATTGACTTTAGGAGATACGTAGAGAAGATGGTCACACAAGCGGCTTTGTGAGGCAGCTCATTGTAGATAAAACTAAACCGTTAAGACAGATAAACCAAAGTGTTGGATACACTTTTGGATGGAAAGTCATCATCAAATTGCATAATAATCCATCCAACAGGAGACACTAAATCATTAATGTCAAACTACATGAAAAGTGAATAAAGGAACAATTTATATTTGTTGAGATGTTTCAGTCTGGACCACCAACATGGCCGTAGAAACATACCAAAGTATTGATACATTGGCACCTTACTTTAAAACCCACCTAAAACAATGCAATGTACAGAAAAGATTTACTTTATTCATCTTATTCATATTAAGAACTTTTGCCAAGAAATCTGTCCAAGAGATCCTGTAGAATGAGGTCGCAAAACCAAGGGTGAAAATGCAGCATTCGATGCACAAGAGCCCAACGACGCCATACTTTCGGTCACCGCTGACGTTCACCATCACCTTTGTTCGTGAGTCATGAGAGGGTCAAAGAATGAGAAGGAGGTACAAAATATTCTGCCTCCGTGTTGAGTCAGTGCTCCGTTGTTTCTCGCTATGATGACTGAATGTGTATCTCTATTAAATCTGAGTCACTCTGATGCTTTCATGTGGCTTCTGGCCGGACGGGAAACAATCCGCCGTTGAACAAAGCGTCCTTTTCTTTTCCCGCTGCGACGATTGACGTACTTCAGAATCGTTCGCCGCCTACTCGGCACGCATAGCTTTTTCGTGACACACTTTTAGCCGCTCGCCGAGACCGAGTGGGTTTTCGTGGCGGTGCAGCCGCTCGCCGCCTTATCTTTGTCGTCATCTATCGTCACTATGTTTGCATGGAGGCAGTCGGGGAATTAACTGAGGGGAAGGAAGGAAGTCAACCCACACGAGCATGTGGTTTAGACTAAACCCGAAGAAACCCTGCAGAGAATTCTAATACGTGACAGTTTTATAGCAGGGCGGGATGTAAAATACCAAATATGAGCCCGTTTCACCCCACAGAGGCCACGAGTTCATGGTGAGAATCTTGAAAACCACAATGTGAGGTATGTCGCTGTAAACTTGCCGATTCCTTCCAGGTTTCTCTGTGCACCAGGCACTCAGTTGCACTCAAATAAAGCGGACTCTTCTCTGCTATCTACAGCAAAATGGATGAGGGGAATAAGTTCGATGGTCTGATGCGTCACATCCAGCCACACATCACATCACACATCCCTCTTCTTGATCAGCACGCCGCGGAGGCCAGCAGTAGATGTCTACCTCCCTGAATCCACACAGAAGGGCACACGAGATGCGTCACTACCCAATTTCCGACAAACACCACCACCGCCGGTGCCTCAGGGGAGACGAGACAAGGTGAACGGAGTTCGCCAGGTAGCGAGGAGACAACTCCATCCATCCTGGGCTGCCGTCCCGTGGAAAGAGGGCACCACGGGACAGCTGGAGCCAGACGGGACCCGATGCGCTTCTCTGAGCCGCCTCAGGGAGCTGCGGCACGGATGGACTCTTTGATGAGGAGGGGACCACTTTGCTGTTCACTTCACATCCAGTTTAGTTTCTGTATGAATTGAGATGGTGATGATTTGATCTTTGAGGGGTGGGCGGCGGTAATAATGCAGTTTAAATGCAGTCATATGTAATAGTCAGAACATATTATTGTGTGTTCTGAATTGTGGGAATATGCTGCTCTTCTCTGTTTTATGTGAGGGTAAACCGAATATATCTTTAAAATGTAAAGACTTGGTCGAGACAAAATTAGAAAGAAGTCTAACTGGGCTTTATGAAATTGTAATTGCCAGTTTCACTGTTTTCATGAAACTTTCAGCTGAATAATTGAGAAAATAAATGGCATTATTATATGAATAATCGTTAGTGGCAGCCCAAATCCAGGCTATGCCAATATATGGTTATAAACAAAAGCAACTTGTAGCTTCTCGTGCTCGCTCACAGTTTTGCCGTCTGCAGCTCTGCACAGAGGATTCTGCAGAGGAATGAGGTTCATGCCGTCTGCGCTGTTTACACGCTTTGAACCGTCTCGTTCGATCCACCTGTTTTTTCCTTTCAGCGTTTACAAAAGAAGATGTTGGAGGAATTTCACATCCTGAAAGTACTATTGTGCCCCCGAGGGGATGAAAGACGGAGAGATTAATGAGCATACTCTACATTCCCCCATCAGAGATTCACAGATATCACAGTTTTCTACTCCCAAGTAATCCTCTTAGTGATGAGATCTGAGAGGGAATACACAGACTGGAGTTCAACATCACATACACTGTGTACCTGACAGCCTGTGTCTGAAGTATTTGGTACTTTTCAGAGTTGAATAACAATGTTTACAGTACTAACAGATTTTTCCAGCACCTTTGGTCGATGATATCTTTTTCTCATACGTCTTCAATATCACTGAATTCCTTTTACATGAGTGTGGAGTAAGACTGGTGTGTCTTATGCTGCATGTTTCATGTTTACTGTTGTTTTTATTTCCCCGTTTTCCTTTATGAAAGGTGGTTTTACGACGTGTGCTACAGGTTTTATATCATGCGTGGTCATATTGTCTGTGTTTTTACTCTGTGCTGTTTATTAATTTGGTCAAACTGCGGTGCAAATGTCCCCATGGGGACAAATCCACTATACTTTGATCTGGTCCAACACAGTTTTCACAGTTTTAGAATTACAATGTGCCAACTGCTAGCCTCAAACCCCCCAGAGTGTTTTTAGCTTTCTGCATTCACACACACATAGTGAGGGGTAGAATGATTCTTCTTAAAGTGCCAGAAGCAGATTGACTGAACCAGATGATCTCGACAATTGCCTCACTGTAGAAACATGCATCTCACTGGCTCTCGAAATGAATCGGTATCACAGAAATGTTGAAATACAATGGGAAATGTAGGAAAACATGGCGGAGGTCTGAGACCTTTAGGGCATTGTCTATTCAAAAGCTATGGGTTTTCAAAAGTATTTTTAAGTCAGATTAATAGTTCAGATTTTGAATATTTGAAGGATGTCATATTTCACTCTGAGACCCAAAAGAGAAACTAAATAAAAGAATAAAAAGGTGGAAATGTGAGGAACAGCCACACTGAGAGACGCCACCACACAAACTAACAAACAGATTAATAACACAAGATGAAAAAACAAATGGTATTTGACTTGGTATATTCTTACATTCATGTAAAAAATCAAATAACAGTGAACATGGAACCTCTTATGAGAGGGTCAGACTGAAAGCAGTAAGCAAGAAGTAAGGACTCTGTTTGCATGGAACGAAGAGCAACACAAATATTTGTTTTCCAACGAAAAATATCCACCCAGCAGTCAGGGTGTGTGTGAGCAAATGTGACATTATAGAGATGATGATAGTAATCAACACGAGTTCTGTTTGTCTTTTGTAGGTAGAAATTCCTGGAACGTGTAAGGACATTTGAGCGGAGGAGTGGAAACTCATATGGACGGGACATTAACACGATGCATCCCGTTCAAGACTAAACATGGAATGAACTGAGTGCAACACGCAATAGCTTGGTTGCAATCACGAGACTATTATGACGCGCAAAATTTAGATAGAGGGCAGGAAGTGAAGTACCTATATACTGCGCAAATTGGCAATGGAGGAAAGTAGAGACATAAAAGGGTTGGTTGAACCAGCAGGTATCACCAGAAAATAGAGACACATATTGGATGTGATGCCTACAAAATGAAGAAGAGCAATTTTTCCCACAAGTTGACCGATTTGCCCGATGTGGAGGCGATTACAAATGACCTCGTCCTCCAGACCTCCTACTACAAGGCTTGCCAGATGACGGCGTACAAGAGCCTAAAGGCTTACAACTATTTTGTGAGCGGTTGGGTCCACGACCTCGGAAACCAAAGTAGCATTGAACAACTGCAGTCCTGTTGGTTGTTTGTTCTGCAGCTAGTGTTTCGCAGTTTTAGCTAGCTATCGCCCAGCTAGCTAGCAAAAAAATGTGGAGCACCGGCTACAGAACAAACACCACAGGGTGATGATACCGCAGATGTGTCTGGCTGTGTTTCCGGCGATATCACCACTATGGTCTGTGTTTTTTGTTTCGGTTTTAGCTAGCTATGTAGTTAGCGAAATTACTGCCCTCCTGTAAACTGTAGATGAAGGTTTTTGATCTTATCTTATTTAAACTTATCACCTTGGTGTACAACTATTTTCGGGACTTTTTTCCCCCGATTTGATCGGTTGGAACAGACGTAAACAGCTCAAACCATCGGCCTTACTGCTGCAGTATATTGAACCTGCCTCCAGTTACCTGCCCTACATCTAGGAAGCACGCCGATGCGTGATATAATTTCCAAAGAACCTATTAAATGTCTATGTGTGTTTATATATTTATATAGATGTATACAGAGTTACTCCGGCAACTTGGCATGCATGCACCTGTTTGTATGCTGAGGGTTATTTGTAAAGATTTTCAGGACATAATTATCTACTTTGATATTTCCTGAGGGAGTTTTCCTGAAAAGACCAAGGAGTCTTAACACAAGAGGACTTGTCTCTGACGCACACACAAAGATTACTGCCTGGAGCTTACACTTGGTCTTGGTTACGACACTAAATATCTTCCATGAGGCTGTTGCCAATGTTTTTGTTGTTGCTCAGTTGTCGAGGTTTTTAACCACATTGTTTCAGGTTACATCAGAAAGAACAGCATCAAGAAGAGCATCTCCATGTGAGTAACACCTTCAGAGACATAAAGAGAAAAAAACCTTCATTAACAAACTCATGAATTTAAATGTGCAACACACTTGCCAGAATAAATGTTGGAATTGTACATTTCTGAAAACCACTTTTATTTTGAATGTTGTTTCTGAACAACAAATGTGTTTCATATCAGCCTTGAATCACGTTACGAAGCAATCCGTTTTTGGTTATGTTTGGTAAATACATCATGGTTCCTGTTAAAATATAATGTAAAAACACAACATAACAACGGCAACAACATAACTACCGTAGATAAACAACAACCGCACCAACCTGACTTTCTTATGTAATGTTTCGAGGGTAACAACGTTACGTAACAAGCGAAACATCCACGTTTACGTTGGGTTTCACACGGGCCACGAATACAGGCCTCCTGGGTGAAAGTCCTGTGCGTGTTTTGACCCACCCACAGCTACTTGAGTCCATTGATTTCCATTTAGCCGTCGCATGCTTTCCACTCAGGTGAAACCAATGGACTGCTTGAGGTGCCTGTTCCTTTCGGCAGGTTCTGCCCTCCTTCGCAAAAAGCCTTTTAAAAGCGTTGTTATTTGATGGCCAACAAAAGAAAGAAAAAGAGGAAGTCTGAATATTTTCCGGCACATACAGTACATGACACATCTTTCATCCAGCAGGAAGTGTAGCAAGACTCTTAATCCCCCCCCCCCCCTTCTACATTTTTCTCTTTCACACACACATTGACACAGAAAGTCCACCTCACGTGACCATCCGCATCCATCATCGGCTTCTCCTTCGTCTCAGGAGAACTCGGCTTAGCGTGCGCGACCATTATGCTCACATGCTCATGCGCTCCACTTCCCTGCCTGCACACGCAGTTTATAGATTATTGCCTGCAAGCGTGTTCATCATCTCCAACCTCGCCCCACGCGGTCTCACGTGCCGAGCCCCGTATCCCCCCTCCATCTGCCTCGGGGAAACGTGGCATCGCCGCAGTATATTCCTCTCCGGCTTCTTACTGCTTGTCGTTTTCTGTCTTCTCTTAATCCAGACATTCCTCATGTTCCTTTATCACTAATGTCTCTCCTATATTACAGTCTAATGGAAGGACATCTGGACAACGACGCACAGTGGATGAGGTTCACTTTGTCTGTTGTTGTTCATATTTGGTTGCATTTCCTGTCTTTATTTGTTTGTGTGGTTTGTTATTGCCTTCAGGGCCGTGTAAGCACCAGGTGTCCAACTGGTTAAAATTATTAGTGCAACATAAGGATGGACATAATTCAAAATGTTTCAATAATATGTCCAATACAGTACCTCAATTGTTGTACTAATACAAACATGTATTCTTTTTTTAATAGTCTCAAAAGTTAAAACACAAGCAGCCATAACATAACTGTGCCTAAATGAAATTATTTACAGTTGATAAAGTAATGATTTTAAGCAGGAATGATCATTTATCAATTACATTTCTCCTCAGGTTTTTCCAAATAGCGATACATGAAAGTTTTCATACTGTGTTACAGACCAATTTAATTTTGAACAAGACATGCAGGACTTGAAACTTGTTGACTTTGGTAAGTGGAAGTGGTAGCATTCAAAAACACACGAACAAAGAGTTTGCGTCACCCAAAGACAAAAGCCAAAGAGGCTTCGCGTTTGATGTCCGCCATGTGAACAAACCTTTATTGTGGTGATAATTTGTAGACATCAATATGTTGAGAGAGTGAACGAATCCAAAGACAAAACAGAGAATTCGATTACGATGCCGTCTTGGTTCGTCACGTCCACTTTGGGTGAACAATGGAAGCTTTGACGCTGGTTGCCTTCATGCCTTTCAGATTAGATGGAGGTGATATCTGAACCGACGGCAGTATTTCGACTCTCGTTTTCTGGTTTTTCGAGTAACAACAGAAAGTTTTTGAACAGACTAACATCTGACTGTCCTGCCTCAAAGCATCTGGACATTAATTACTTTGCTATTGATGTTTTAGATCTATTAAGGCCACACTGGACCCAGGTTCTCATTAGCTTCCCACCGGCTCACATCTCGCTTTAAAAGGAAGAGTCTTCCCTCAGCAAGTCAAGCGCTGTGATGCATCATCGCTATGGACAGAATATTGGTATTAGCAGCGTGAGTTACCTGCGATACTCAGCCCAAAACCGTGCCTGAATCACTTCCTCCGTTCATTTAACAGAATGATTCATAGCAGATTAAAGAAGCAAAGAAACATGAAACGGAGGCCAACGGGCAATTAAGAAGTAATTACATAAAAACAAGTCTATAAAAGGTGAGTTTTAAGAGCCTGCCAAAGATGCTCAAACAGGTTGTTCCAGTTTTAAAACTATTAGGCTGGTTGTAAGCTGTGGGAAACATGTGGCGTCTTAATGGGTGCAGATGATCGCTGTAAGTGTCTCATGTTCTGCGTTGTTTTTAATGAAAGCAAATGGTGGAAAAGGTGATTTTCTGCCAGCTGTAGCTTTAAATGCCTGCTGTCCAAGCTTGCTCTCTTTAAAAAAATACACATATTTTGCATTTGTATCATTTAAAGGATCTGTATTTGAACGTGCTGTACAGTATGCAGCTATTAGAGGTAGATAGTGACTGTAATCGATGCTGACTCACTATAGCCTTGTATATTCATGTCTTTGAGTTGACAAATGATGTAATTCGTCATTTCAGAGTGACGTACACTGCTTCAGCTTCGCTTAACGGACTGAGTACAACACAGACGCAGGCGAATCAACGGCCAGAGAGAAAAACAGATGCAGGCGAGATGAGTGAGAGCGAAAACAAAGACCGGCGAGAGACGGAGAAACTGCAATTATGCAACACATCGTGCAAGCAGACCATGCAAACAATCATGTCAAGTTAGAATTATTTTAAGAAACAGGTTTGCCATAAACACAGGTAGCACACATAAACACACAGAAACAAAGACAGAGTACGAATTCCATTTGAGGCCAGAGCCAACCTTTCAAATCGTTGTTGCCTATTTACTGTAGGTGTTGTATATTTGGTTTTGGAGAGTTTTGGAGCAATTACCCGGAGAATGAAGTAACGTTTCAGCTTAAAAAAAACACACAGCTGCATCTTCAGTGGATATATTTTTCTT
>NW_027176290.1:90000-101134 GCF_023349555.1 Cebidichthys violaceus
GACAAGATAACACACGACACATTCATTCATAAAATGGCTTTAAAGGTGTTGTGCCAAGGTCAAAAAATACATTTTTGTGGGGAATATAATTTGCAGATTAGCTTGCATTCTTTCTAATGTCCATCAGGGGGCGACTCCTCTGGTCGTATAGAAGTCTAGTCTAAAATGACTCTACTTCTCTCTTGATTTATTCCCTCAGTAAACATTGTAAACATGAGTTTATGGTCTCAATCTCTAGTTTACAGTCTTCTTCAACACAGCATGATGTTCATTTAGTACATTATGCTCCATTTAGAGTCAAACAGACCATAAAGCAGGGGATGCTGTAGGGGCGGGGCTACCTTGTGATTGACAGGTCTCTACCACAGTGTTTATAGCTAAAATATATTATGAGCATTTACACACTTAAGACATTACTCTTGGTGATAGTGAAACTATTACTATTAAATTAAGAGAAGCAGAGGAAATGTCTCCAAACTGTATGGATTATTGTGCCAAACCATTTTTCGACTGCAGTGCATCCACGAAAAGCACGCTGGGAGTAAATATCTGGGTTTATCTCCATCAGCGGATCAGTGGGAGGCTAAACTGAGTTGATCGAAACACAACATTTCCAACTGTGTGGAGGTAGAGAGTCGCACAAATGAAGATTATGTTTTAGGTCGTCTTTCACCCAACTGAAGAAAATGAGGCGTAACGGTCCAGATAAATAAAACATAAAAATACATTGCTGAATACTCTAATAGATCTGTGTTTCTATAGAATAGTACTACTCCTATTTTGAACACAGGTGGTAAAAGGTTTTTTCAAGCAAAGAAAAGGTAGATATCATCTAATTTAGCTTTAAAGACAATCCATATGTCCGTCTGCAGATTATGATCACTATTACATTCTGGATGCCATTAGTAGATATCTGTATCTGTTCGGCCTTAAGGGGGAGAAAACGACTAAATAAAAGTCTGCATTCCAGTAGAAGGAGAATAAAAGAGGCTGAGAGGAAGATACAGGATGAGGAGCAGGTGTGCAACACAAGAGGAACATCTGGGCGAGAGATGTTGCCTTGACCGTGACAAGTCAATTATAATTTGGATGTATTATTATAGGAAGCGAAACTGTGACATGGTGGCAAAGGAGTGATACAAAAGCGAGCCTCTCTTTAAGCAGAATATCACACCCAGACACTCGAAACACCAGCTCACAGTCTCTTCACACACATGAAGAAAGAGTTATCCGAGGGCCATCGGAAAAAAAGGGGCCTCCGGCCACTGGCCTCTTTAAAAAGTGGAGATTAAAAAAAAAAAAAAAAAACACAGCACAGAAAGAGGATTATAGAAAACACAAAGAGCACAGAGGAAAGAGAAGATGGGGAGAAACTGAAAGGAAAGAGAATGAGCAGGATGACGGCGGTACGGAAATAGACGGGATGAGATATGTGATGGAGAAAAGGACAATGGGGAAGATGAGGTGTGGGGGGGGGGCATCACATGCACAAGAGAGAGGGAGTGAGACGGAGAATGACATAAAGGGCAGAGAGGATTTAGATGATGGGAATCGTTATTATGTGAATTACAAAAAGGCGACGGAGGGAGGCTGTGAGAAACCGCATTAAAGGATCCACGGAGGGAGAATAGCTCTAAACGCGGCGTGAAGGATATTGTCACAGTCGTAAGTGGGACACATGCGGGGTTTCATTCCAACATGTGATGCATAACCTTTCGGGGGGGAATTACAGGCCAGAAGTTACAGCCATACTGCTGACATTTCATTCCGTGTGTGTTTATGTCCTTGAAACCCGGGTATGAATTTGAATGAACACATTTTTTGGAGTTTGCCTGTAATGAGGCCGCTTTTTATGGCTGACTTCACATTACAGACACATCCACGGCTCTGCGGGTGAACGAGGGGCGTTTACTGATGGATCTCTGCTCTACCGTCATTCGTTCTCATTGCAATTTTCACCGAATAAATAGTCTGGATTATACAAATTATCAATGGGCCCAACAACCAATGACATCTAACCAGATTGTCAACCAAGAAAATCAACCCAAAGTCCAGAATTTCACTGTTCATTCTGCATTAATGTCAAAACAACTTCAATATGTTATCAACATACACACACGCGGCAGTTTAGTGTGATACAGATCTCACATTATATTGTCCAGGTCTGACTCACCGACGTGATCCACCATGTGAAATAAATCACCCGCCGACAGTTAGTTTGATGGGACACTATAGCGCCCTTAATTAATATCTGCTTAATCCACCTCTGTACATATCAGGAGACACATTAAACCAGCTGTTACACATGAATCATGATCTCCTCTTGACCACCTGTAACGTCCTGCTTCAAGGTTAGGTCTAAGTTCATCTTGTCTCTTGTTTTGGTCTGTGCTTCTTTGTGTTTCCTCTCTTATTCATTAGCCTCTGGTGCTACACTGTGTAAATTAGCGCAGCGGCTAGCAGACGTTTGTCTTCTTATCAGCTCTTCTACTGTCAAAGGTTTAAGGTTTAAGTCACTGCATCTCCCAAACACAACATCAGGGTTGACTTTCAGCCATCGAGTTCCTCTGCTGCGCCGCAAACGCGGGGAAAAGCCCCGCCCCCTGTGACGAAAAGGGGAGGAGAGAAAACAGCACTACTAAACTAACTAATGAAATAACAAAACCAGCTAAATGTTATATTCAACCGAAAGCCACGAGTTACGAGTAGACGACACTGCGAGTGAGTGAGAGGAGGCGGAGCAATGTGGCGACTGCAGCGGTGTGTGTGTGTGTGTGTGTGTGTGTGTGTGTGTTTACTTGCTCTTTATTGCCTTTTTAACATGTTTTTAGTTATTCTGCTGTTCTCTGCTACTAGCCAAGAAAAGACGTTTGTCATTGTCATGCTACATCTATCTTTAAATACATGCTCACAATGTGTCAGCAGTTATTCCCTGTGGTATCAATAATGGCATTGAATACCGATATTCTTCTGTGGTATCAATAATGGTATTGAATACCGATATTCTTGTATTGACGTTAGAACGTCTAGTGTCATGACTCCTTGCTAGATCCTTCTGGCGAGTACCTGTGAAGAATTTAATGTTAAAAAGCAATGTTAGTGTGTTTAATAATCACTCCTAGTGGTGGATATAATGTTATAACATGTTTGTTTGGAAAAGTGTTAAATCATAAAAGTATGATCATTCTATGTATCAAACTATAAAATACAGTTACTGAATGTTTTGAGGGAAAGAGAGAGACCTTTGAGATCCAAAAACAACTGTATGGTAATGAGATGAGTTTGGTGAGCCGACTTCAGGAATGTGAGGTGTGAACAGTGGGGGAAGGAGATGTATTGATCAAACAGAGATGTAGATGAAGACAGCCCTAAGAAAACATGGGGGTCGGGTACATGCTGTTTTATGAGGAGGAGGACAGGTCGGACCAGAGGACACTGTTCAGACATTATGCGGATCACTTAGACCAATGGAGAGCATTGTCCGAGGACAGGAGGAGACAATCAGATTCCAGCCAATCACAAAGCTGATAATGGACTTTTGAAAGTAAACTACTGACTTTTGGGTATAAAAACATTGTTCGGAGAGATGTTGTTCAGTTCTTGGCGATCCTCTTTACTGTGAACTGGCGTTTGTAGGCCGGTAGGGGGGGAGAGTCTTTGAACTCGGTTTCGCGATTCCTTACTGTCGACAGTGTAATTCAGTTTGTAATTGTCTTTTAGCATTTGTGAATTATAAATACTTTTTCATTGTACGCCGGATCCAGCTGATTTTTCTTAGCGTGACTTCGTTGCTCAAACAACAACGAAAGAGCGAGAGGTCCGCGGCCTCCTGCGAGCAGAGGTCCCACTTCACCACAACCTCAGCTAACTAGCTATACTTTGGTTTTAGTTAAGTAGCTAGCCAGGTGTTTTTTAGCATCTGTTGCCTGATGGTTGACGCTACATGTCAAGACTGTGTTTCAGTCGATTCAGCTTATTAAAAACGGTCGATGTTTTCTTCTGCTGTCACTAACCGCTATAATGAAACGTAGACGGCGTCGCTGCAAAAACAAGCAACAACTATTTCCCATTGGAAGAGAAACACGTGAATAAAAATGTGCATTTTAGTCGTTCACTAAACATCAACACGTCCCAAAGTCCACATGCAGCTCGTGCACAGGTGACAGATTGTGTAAATGCCAGATCAAAACATGTTATGCTTCTGCAAACACAGATTCTCGTGTCGTTACACAGAACCAACATCACTCCAGTCAGACGTTTCTCCTCCCTCTCTCCCTCTCGCCCTCTCCTCTCTGCCTCTTAATCTTTTTATGGGGAGATAACAACGGCGTTATGAGGGAGCAAATATAATTATTAAAGATAAAATCAACACGTTTAAGAGTCGCTACATCAAATCCCCTTTTCACACAGCGGTGCTTTTTTTTTTTTTTGATCTGTGGGAATCCGCCCAGCTAATCAATCACGTGTGTCACGACTCCGCAGCCCTTTTGTCGTTTACGACAGGAGTCACCATGAATACAAAGAAACACACACTTCAAAACACTCTGTTAGCCATTGAAGCTTGTGAGTGCGTGTGAGCTTGTGTGTGCATTACATTGCCTGTGTGAGTGTGTGTGTGTGTGTGTGTGTGTGTTAAGCCCTGGGTTCATGCAGAGTGTCATACAGAGCGTGGGACTCTCTTCTATATGACAATAACATCAAAACCACTCAGGCTTACTCTTTGATATCACACACACACACACACACACACACACACACACACACACACACACACACACACACACACACGTCTCTTTCCGCTCGTTCTTCCTTCATCAGAGTTGACTCAAAGCTGTCAAAGCTTTCATGTGCTTTAATCTGTGACAGGGATTTGTTTGGTAAATGATGAATGACGCCCAGCCTTTTTTTGTGTGTGTGTGTGTGTGTGTGTGTGTGTGTGTGTGTCTGCAGTATGTTCATGTAACACAAACAACCGAGAACTCACTTCGTGATAAATGACCTCGACAACTGAAGCGTTTTGTTGGATCTCTGCTCATAATTAGCCGACTTACTCATCGCTATTATCAAAATTAGACGTAATTGTTCATGGCAATCGCAAGACGCCGTGGTTAAAGATCACAAGAGCGTGTGTGTGTGTGTGTGTGTGTGTGTGTGTGTGTGTGTGTCTCTAACACTGCTCTTGACGTTTCACTAGGTCTGTCATGGTCTTCAAACGAGTCAAAAACACACTGGAGAAGTGATGCAGGAAAAGACACCAGACGGATGTCTGTAAGAAGCTAGCGCTGCCAGTTGATTATGCGCTAATTTGCAGGAGAAAACCAAGGAAAAGGAAGCAGCAAGGATGGTCTGTTCTGCAGAGACAGAGTTGCTGATGTTTCCCTCCCTATCTTGTTATTTTCACACTGCAGGATTTGGACTCCCTGACAGGTCCAGATATTTCCCCCCTGCTAGACGTCTCTTTGAAAATTCACAGAAGGAGATCGTCGCTCACGGCAGCGAGCGCCAGTTCGCCTCCGATCTGCGGCTTTTGCCGACGATCTCCAAAAAAAACTGTCTGCGAATAGAACACCAGGGCTAAAAATAGTGTCGTGTGAACAGTTAATAGATCTAATGTTAATAATCTGTCAACAATGAATGACAAATCAACTGCGGGAACACAATTCCACCTTGTAAATCTCACGAGGAAGTTGTGTGATGTTGATGACGAAGGGAGAGAACAGGAACAGAACTTCTTCCAGAGCAAAAGACTGAAGAGCCATTGTGGGAAAATCAGATCAAAACGTGTGTATGTCTGCAAAAAAACAAAACAAAAAGGGGAAATATAACTACTGCAAAGAGACGTCACACAAGAGAGCACAACTGTTATGTTCCTTCTATGACTTTCATGAGGTTAAATCCATCCTTTGCTTAGAAATCATAGAAAGAAAGACGCTCCTTAAAACGTTTGGAGGGCAGGTTGTTTCAAAACGTGTGCAAAATAAGTACGAGCAAAAACAATATTCGCTATTTTAGAAGCCCGGATTACGCACGCATCGTGGAGAGATGCTCGGGGATGTTTTCCACTTTTCTGGAGCGGTGACTTTATTAGTTTAGTGCCAGTGATTACGACCTCTCAGTCTGTTGGCTGTTGGTGTGTGAGAGAGAGAGTATGAGAGAAAAAGACGGAGAGTCATTGATTTCGTCCCAGGCCTGAGGGGCCGCCAAGACAGCTTGACTGCTGAGAACAGATGGCAGCCCACTGTGAGGGTGTGTGTGTGTGTGTGTGTGTGTGTGTCACATGGAAAGTCTTTCTTTGCAAGCGTGTGATTGTGAATATGTGTAGAAGTGGTCGTACTATACGTCTTCTATGTATGTATGTATGTGTGCGTACAAGACGTAAACACTTGCACATCATCACTCAACTTCACACACACACACACACACACACACACACACACACGCACACACACGCACACACACACACACACACGCACACACACACACACAATAACACAACCCACACTGGGACGAGCGTCACACTCATCAAAGCCTGAAATTACAAACTCTGGCTCTCCATCAGTCCTTGTCCTCTTTGCTTCATCACACACACACACACACACACACACACACACACACACACACACACACACACACACACCTTTGCTGTATCTCATAACCAATACTTATATTTCTATAGTCAACCTTATTATCAGCTTGGAGGTGGTGGGGGGGGGGAAAGGAAGTGAGTCCTCTGGTTGCAGTTTTTTAACAGGGAAAAAGAAAATAAATTTCGACTCGTGGCGCAAAGCGAGAGGATGCAAACACCGCGGTAACTTCCCTCCAGGAAGGACAAAGAAGAAAATAAGAATAAAGGCTGAACGTGTGACTGCATTCTTACTATTCTACCTTTTGTCATCCTCTGTTCAATCGACACCTTTTCATGTCCTCTCCTTGCGTGCCTCTCTGGGTTTTTTTGTCTCTCTCTCTCTCTCTCTCTCTCTCTCTCTCTCTTGCTGTTTGTCTTTCCCTCGGTGAGTCTGCTATTCCACAGTCTGACCTAGTACATTCGACCAAATCAATTGTCACACTTCTGGAGCCAAAGCCCCGAGGCTCAGCCGTGGCTCTCGACTCTCTCTCGAGAAAAAAATCCCCCCCCCCCCATCAAAAGCACGCAGAATTACGCAACGGTCTTATACGCCGCGGCTTAGTTACCAATATGCATATCATCTCAAAAAATAAAGCCCTGTGATATGTACCGCAGAAAGATAAAGAAAGATGCACAAACCGTAAGTGGTCTTGACAGATTCGAGGGTGAAGAAGATCGACCGATGCAGCTTCACCACACTGACGAGGTCAATCTGTGAGAGAAGAGCGGAACCTTTTCTCTTCTCTGCAGGCCCTGTTCACGGTGGTCGCATGAAGCAGGACGGTGCTGAGTGGTATCTGTTAAAACCCTTCCATGGATAAATAAACAGTTAATGCGATGGTCTGTCATTTAAAGAGTCAGAGAAGGTCCTGTTTACCTCTCTGGAGAAACACAGTGTATGCATCATCTGCTACGTTCCTGTTTACATCACCGTTTTTATTCATTTTGCAAAATACTGAGCACCTGGCAAACACAATGTATTCCATTGTGTTGAACATTACATCATCCCGTTTACACTGATTTGTATTTGAATTGTTAGCGAGAGAGCCTGTGATCAAAGAGTTTCCTTTCATTAATAAATACTTGAAGACTTGTGAAGACTAAAACCAACCCTCAATACTTTCAGAATTCATGTGTTTTTAATAGTTTTTTTTTAATTATAAATAGAGGTTTGTACACAAGGAACAAGCAGGCTTTGGCTACATGGACAATAATTGTTGGTAGATAAATATTACCAGATTTATCCTTAAAGAAACGTGGAGCTAGATGTACCAATATAATAAGAGGTTTCCTTACAAAATTCATAATATCACGGAGCTTCTGCAATATCTTTCGGTTGAGATTTCACACATTTTCTCCTCAAGAGGAGCCTAAGTAGCTGCTGTAAACAACTGAAACACTAAATTGTGGGAACTCTCATCAGGTCTAGGGTTGTGTGTGTGTGTGTGTGTGTGTGTGTGTGTGTGTGTGTGAGAGAGTGTGTGTGCCTGTTGCCCCGGGGGAACCTCGCCCTCATGGACGGAGCCCAAGCACCAGATTGTTTTCTTTGGAATGTAAACTCTCGCTTCGCTCGTGTTTGAACTCATCACCTGTGAGATTACATTAGATCACTACGCCTCAATCCACAGAGAGTACAAGACGCAAAAACCACAGAGAAAAACATTAGCGTGATACGAATCACATCCTCGTTCAGAGTTAACGTGTGTGTGTGTGTGTGTGTGAGTGTGTGTGTGTGAGAGAGAGAGTGTCGTACAGGCACCATCTGCCCCTGTTGGTTCTCATGGCAACCATCACCAGCTGTTTGGTGTGTTATGTTCACTTCACACACTGCCTGTCATGCTTCCTCATCCACACACACACACACACACACACACACACACACACACACACACACACACACACACACACACACACACACACACACACACGCCTCCTCCCGTGGCTCTCGTATCACTGCAGGGCTCATTAGCGCGTTCTCCCAGTTGATCATTCAGACCACTTTGTAATTCACCTCTGCAGGAACTTCCAAAGGTTGTGTTCTCTGCAGTCCCCACGAGCAGCACACCGAGAACACACACACACACACACACACACACACACGCACCGAGAACACAGACCTGAGATAGATGTGTGGAAGGTAATGCGACCACGCAACACCTTTTTGTTTTTCACCCAGACCCTCCGTGAAGTCTCAGTCCCGTCTGCGGCTGGAGAAGAATTAATCGACCTGGTTTCAGAGCGCGTGAACAGAGGTTTACGTGAGGACACAGGGCTGGGCACGAGAATACAGCCCCCCCCCCCCCCCCCCCCACCCCCCACCCCCGCTAGTGTCGATGCTAAGATAATGTACATGATTTATCAATGTTTGGAAATGACAGTCGTTATGAGGGACAAAAACAGCTCCACAGGCATATTAATGAGGTGTAAGAGACTCGATTACTGATCAATTAAGCGTTTGAAACAAACAGTGAGATCTAAAAGGTGTCTAGAATGCAGCGTTATAAAGACACACATTAGGAAAGACATCCCTAATATCTATTTAATACCTCTAATATGTTTATTGTGAATCTACTCGAGATGTTACGTCTGTCTCCTCTTTAGGAACCCAGTCGGAGACATTTCCTTGAATAGTATCTGTCATGTTAAGAGGTTATGAGGAAATAAAAGACTTTACCATCAACAATACACCACCTCCAATTCACATTCTGTGGACATGATCTAAGCTGAGTGAGAAGCAACAATCAGTGGCTGATCTCCACTGTGGCCACCAGAGGGAGTAACAGTTCACCTAAGAGCCATTCACTCAAGTAAAATACACACATTCGTCTTATTTCACTTCCTGGTATTAACGGCAGTACACATCTCTACATGTATGTGTGTTTGTCACACAGTCTGCCTCATGTCCGTCTCCACGTCTCCACATTCCTTTGACGGGAGAAGAAATGAGACGGAGACGGCATTACAGCATTATTAAGCACTCCTTCTTTGTCAAGTACAGACTGGCTTCATTCACCGCCGTACGGCTTCTCAAATCACTCATCAATCTCTTTATTTACGTCAATGGTGACCTCTGTAGGTTGCAGTTTGCACATGCATCGCATGCGACCACCATGTTGACGTTCCCAAAGTCTTTCTGGAAGCCAATTAAAGTCAACCAAGTAGGAAAAGGCCTCAGAACAACGTCCGAGCCGACCGCACGACACCCTGCATTAAAAGTGTAAATGAAAAATGAAAAAAAGCACCAGAATATTCCCAGGAAAAGCTATAAGCGATGATTTGATGGAACCTCTGATTGGCTTGTGAACACTCGGATACATTTGGTCGAGGGCAGCTGTGTGTGTGTGTGTGTGTGTGTGTGTGTGTGTGTCTAAACATCTAAAGTCGTCTCTGAAAGGCGCCACACGGTTCAACAACGACCTGAAGGTGGAGTGAGCTCACTGCAGATGTAGCAGCGCTTGTTCCTGCAGCCGACACGGGTCGGTTTTCACACTAACTCACGGTGCAGAATCCCTTTAAAGCTGCTGCCGATCAATATTTTTTATTATCATCAATGACTGCATGAACCCCACAGAGAATTACCCCCCCCCCCCCCCCCCCGGCTTTATGGAGTCTCTCGGCTCATTGTATTCGTGACTGTGTTGTTCCCCCCGTTTCCAGCAGCAGGCGGCCGCATTAAAAAAAAAAGAAAAAAAAGAGAGAGGTGCGATGAACCCTCTGAGCACTACTTACGACGAAACAGACAGAGAGTCGGCGACTGGCTGGTAAACAGAAGAGGATCATTTAGCAGCTGGAGGGACTGATATTTCCCTCAGGTGTTGGTGGAGAAAAAGGCAAAGAGCTAAAATGAGAGTGAATATTGGACGTGCTTGTGGATTCATCAGGCGGACGGCGACACGACTCCAAATGAAGGCTAATGCTGCTGTGTGTGTGTGTGTGTGTGTGTGTGTCTGCTGGATTTCACCAAATCCACTCATATGGTCATCGTAAGTCAACGTAGTGGACAGCTGGTTTCTGCTGGAGTGGCCAAAAAAGTGACTTCATAAAAATACTCAATTACTACGATTACAAATGGAATCAAAAAGTATTGGAATACACAATATGGCCCTCGTCAGAGTGTCAGATCAGGTATTTGGATTACAATAAGTGACACGTCAACATCTACGTGTCACTTTCATGTTGAAATGAGGTGAAGCTGATCTAAACTCCTCTGTGTACTGTTGGGTAGTTCTATTACAAAGCCTGTCACGTTTTATGATTTACTAAAATCTTAAAGGAGCATTCCAGTGATTTATCGTTGCACTTTTCCATGAAGTTAGCCTCTGAAAACCACTGAAAACAACATTACCCATAATTCAACCGGTGGCGTCGTTTCGTTTGACCCTCCCTGCCTGGTTGATGCCCACGTATTTCAAACTCCATGGCCCAGTTCATAAAATAAAAAAAAGGCTTTCTGTTGTAAAGTTTCAGTTTCTAATCCCAAGACAACAAAACGCTGAAGACACAAGAGTT
>NW_027176290.1:101234-171105 GCF_023349555.1 Cebidichthys violaceus
CGGACATTTAAACTGCGTATATTCAAGTCATTTCATTCAGTTCAGAGTCGGTAACAGCAATAGTGCGTGAATGCTTCTGTCTACTGACGTAAGCAGCGTCAGCGCCTCAGCTATCGATCTGAACGATGTGCAAAAAAAATGCAACAAATCTAAAGAAAAAGGAGAAGTGCAGGAATCAACAGTGGAGAGAGCAAACTTCAAAATGTGGGTCAGCCTCGGATCTTGCCACAGTCACTATGGACCGTAAATGGGTTTGTATGTCTGGCAGGGTTACGTCTGGTTCTGGGTGTCTGCCAGACGCACTCCCTCTCTGTGAGCGCGCTCAGTAACCCTCAGCGTGGGAGAAACAGATGGCTCTCCCTCGCTCTCTATCCCTCGCTCCCTATCTCTCGCTCCCTATCGCTCACTCTCTACCTCGTTGTGTAATTAAAAGGGCTTCTTTATTGTAATTGAACCGCACGTCATTTTCATCCTCTCTAACACACACACGAGGAGGAGGAGGAGGAGGAGGAGGAGGAGGAGGAGGGCTGGTAGGGTTAGAAAAAAGATTGTAAGATTAACGGAGAACCAATTAAAAGGTGACAACGACACACAGCCCTGTACTCCCATTCCCAATTGATCTGTTGTTGAATCGTAATATTTCACTCTTCAATTAAAACAATGAGCCGGTGAGGATCCCGTGGGATTTAGATCCCTGCTGATCTTCGGCGCTTTTGTTTCGATGTAGAGACACCTTATCTCGACTCCTGTGGTTTACGGACGCTTGGTTTCCATGGCGATATTCAGGAAAAGCAGTCGTTCCACGCTGGCAGCGATACTAAAAAAAACAGGATGCGAGAAAGACATAAACAGCATATCCTGGGAAGAAAAAAAAACAAAAAAAAACGAGATACTGCGATCATGGAAACACTGCGAGTCTGAACTTGGTGAACTCTGGCTGCTGACACTCGCTCAAAGTTGTTTCCGCAAAGCTCCGCTTGACTTGTGAACGTTCGCACCTACACAAACACATGCTGGTGACTCGGCCGTGACATTTTGTCCATTTCTTCTGTGACGTATGAACTCAAAAGCACCATCGTAATATTCTGCAAACAGACGTGTTTTCAGCTCAGAGGTTAAGAAAGGCTGCACTGATTTAGATATTTCAAACATGCACACGTGTTGCTTTCCATAGTTAAAACAAGTCCCACTGTGTGTGTGTGTGTGTGTGTGTGTGTGTGTGTGTGTGTGTGTGTGTGTGTGTCTATACAGGTGCTGAATGAAGCCGTAGGAGCTCTGATGTACCACACCATCACTCTGATGAGGGAGGACCTGGAGAAGTTTAAAGGTCTGCGCATCATCGTCCGCATCGGCAGCGGCTATGACAACATCGACATCAAATCTGCCGGGGAACTGGGTGAGAACACACACACACACACACACACACACACACACACACACACACAGTCAGACAGGAAGTGAGAGTGTGTATTGGCCCTGTCTGTCTTTATGTGTTAAGAACATAAACATCATCCTTTAACGCCACCATTCATCCATCCATTCAGCCACCATGCTACTGCTATAGCACATACACACACACACACACACACACACACACACACACACACACACACACACTCTCACAGATATAGACAAAGTGTGTTCAAGTAGCTCAAACCGGAATGTTTGTTTAGTACCATAATTCACGTAAATGGCAGATTTGGCCACATGTGACGTTCAATTACTCGCCATTTCACTCCGGAGCTACTTTACACAGCAGGCTGCCACGCTTTTATTTGTTCCAGAGCCAGGCTCAGCGCTGCACACTGGGCTAGCTAACTGGCACCCCCCTAAATGGAAAAGAGCCATTGCTGATGTTATTAGTTACACCTTCAATTACAAGCGAATGTGTGGCGTTGCGGGCCGCATTGATGGGAGCATCAACAACGAGCCGCAGGAAACAAATAGACCGCTTTGTCCGCTGCATTGACTCAACACTCAAACACGGCATTGGTGGAAACGGTACTCGGATCCTCTGCTTGAGTAAAAGTAGCAACACCACGGTGCAAAAACTCATGTCTGTCCTGCGAGACAGCCCAGAGCTTTACTAACGTCCCCGTATCTCCTTCCACCAATTTGAAAGCAGCCAGTAGTGTTTGCAGAGAAAACCGCTGACATCTTGGTTCTGCACTTCTCTACCGAAATAGCTTTTTTTTTTACTAATCCTTATCTGCTCTCTGGTCCAACAGGCATAGCTGTGTGCAACATGCCAGCAGCCTCGGTGGAGGAGACGGCCGACTCCACGCTGTGTCACATCCTCACCTTGTACCGACGCACCACCTGGCTGCACCAGGTTTGTGTCTCTGTGTGGCTGAGAAAACGGACCGAAAACCAACCGGATTGAAATGAAGTAACTCTAGATGTAGTGGCTAGAGGCGTACGTCCTTCTATCGCAATATGAGCTTCGAGAATTACTCACAATCGTCGAGTGACAAATCAGCCAAAATTGAAACGTTTCGTTTTCTTTAGAATGTTGCGGTATTTGAGAGACGTTGATGTAAGATGTAGAAGGTACAGTAAAATGATTTGTCCCTCAAATCAGTTACAAGTAATCATCACTTAGACGTGTACTTTATCACCACGATCACAAGTGCAGACATTACGAAGTTTATCTGGCCTGTGTTGGACTGTAACCTTTTAGGATATCTGTAATAAGTCATTGTCATTCATGCCAGGCGCTCCGGGAGGGCACGCGGGTTCAGAGCGTGGAGCAGATCCGAGAGGTGGCGTCTGGAGCCGCGAGGATCAGAGGAGAGACGCTGGGACTCATAGGACTCGGTGAGTCACAACACGCACATGACTCCGTGGGGAGACCTACTTACCGCGCTGTTGTTAAAAGCAAGACGACGAGCCGCGCTCGCAGCTCTGTGGCTGCACGAATGGCAAGATGCTAATGTCTTCACCACGAGAACACGCTGATGCTTAGCAGGTATATTGTCTACCATCTTGGTTTAGCCTGTTAGCATGCTCATATCTGGTGGAAAGAAATGCACATTTACTCAAGTACAGCACTTACAGGTTGGAAGCATTGCCTCTAAACGGCTCTCAACATGGCGAAGCCTTAGCCCGCGGCTCATAGCTAACGATGCTAACGGCGCTAACAGCACAAAAGCAAATAGTTGTTTGCTGTTATATTAATACTGTTGTATATTGCTCCTTCAACTACAGTTTGGAGATACTTGCACTTAACTTGAGTATTCCATTTTATGATACTGTATATTTCTACTCCAGTACATTTCAGACAGCAATATTGTACTTCTCATTTCATTACATGTATACGACAACTGTAGTTATTTGTCGGATGAACATTTTAGATTAAAACATGATGCATTATTTAGGGTTAAACCAGTTAACTTTAGCTAACTGTATATAAAGTAGTTAAAAATAGCCTCACCTTGAGCAGCTTCAAGAGTAAAATGCTAGTTATATATTCATACATCAATATTGATAATCTAAAAATGGAATTTATAATAATATATCAATCACATTCTACTGCTACCATGAGTAATGTGGTACTACATAGCTACATCTTACAGCTAATTCATCTTCTGGGGACCACGAACGTAACCGAGCGACACATAAGACGGTCTTTATTTTGTTCGTGTCGTCTGATAGACGGCAGTCGCACTGAAGTTTCTAGTCAAAGGAGTTTTCTCTCTCTCTTCCATTTTCATTTTTTTTGTCCTTAGCTCAGCTAAATTGGCTTCCTGAGGAGTTAATGCCAATAAAATATAAGCGGATTAAGCAGAAAGCAAATTCTCTTCCCTGAACAGTCTGGAAGCCTTTTCCAGTAATAATGAGCAGACGTGCGTGCAGCCAGAGAATTATGTCATTTCTACAAGGCAAACGTCCCCCCCAAAAAAAAAAAAAAAGGGAACATATACAATGTAAACTGTGTATTCACATGCTGCTGTTACTGTAGTAATGTGTGCGCACCTCCGTGTGTTTGTAGGTCGAGTGGGTCAGGCTGTAGCCCTGAGAGCCAAGGTCTTCGGCTTCAACGTGATCTTCTATGACCCGTATTTGGCCGACGGTGTAGAAAGATCCCTGGGACTACAAAGGGTCACCACACTACAGGTAGCACGCACACACACACACACACACACACACACACACACACACACACACACACACACACACACACACACACAAGCTCGTGCAGTGGTGAGCAGCTGTGAAAAGTGTAAATAGAAGATTGGGATTCATCTTTTTTCAGCAACTTCCCCTGTATTTCTCCTCAGGACCTGCTCTTCCACTCCGACTGTGTCTCTCTGCACTGCAGCCTCAATGAACACAACCACCACCTGATCAACGACTTCACCATCAAACAGGTGGAGGGACAGCACACACACACACACACACACACACACACACACACACACACACACACACACACACAGAGTTATGACTGAGCACACTAGGATGATTCATTTATCCCCGCGTCGACCACTACATCCCATGGCCATAAATATTAGAGAAGCGGACACCCAGGGAAGTCCACTGCCTACATACAGATGACTGAGGTTCTGTAGTGCACTGCATATGATGACTGATGAACTCAGGAAATATCTGTTCGTCCTTCATCTCCTGGGCCTCAGCCACAGGCGTATTATACCTTCAAGTATTTCTGACCTTACCGGAAGAAAATATAATATATTAACATTACCTTTAAATGTCGGGTTGGAGCGCTACCCTGTTAGATCAAAGATGGACTGAACGTGTGTTTGTGTGTGTGTGTGTGTTAAAGATGCGCCAGGGGGCGTTCCTGGTGAACACGGCCAGGGGGGGTCTGGTGGACGAGAAGGCTCTGGCTCAGGCCCTAAAGGAGGGGAGGATACGTGGAGCTGCTCTGGATGTTCATGAGACGGAGCCTTTCAGGTAACACCTGGCGGAGATCTGCACCTTTCTAGTTTCAATTATGAAATTGTGTGTAAAAGATCTAAATGTATCTTATATTATAGTTGGGCTTTGCATCTTTGATAGTAGGTCTATAATACTCAGGAGATAAAAACACATTCAGTGAATAAAAGCTACATGGAGATATGGGGTCTGGGGTCCCTCCCCCCGACATATTCTGATGGGTTTTTGACTTTAAACTGTCATTTTATAGCATTTAGGACAACTGTTATTACTATAGATAATGTCCCAAAAGCTTAAAGACAAAAAAATGTTAGAGTTAAATTTCATTATTTACACAAATCACAGCGAATGTGAGCTTCACCATGGACAGACACAGAGGTGCACTGACCCACTCACAAACACACACACACACACACACACACACACACACACACACACACACACACACACACAAGGACCCAGTCAAAACCTCATGAATTGTTGCCTGCCGTCACTGATTTCACCGCGTTTGTACGTTTGTCAGTTTCAGTCAGGGCCCGCTGAAGGACGCTCCCAACCTGATCTGCACCCCCCACGCTGCCTGGTACAGCGAACAGGCATCGCTGGAGATGAGAGAGGAGGCAGCCAGGGAGATCCGGAGGGCTATCACAGGTAGCGCGCACACACACGCACACACACACACACACACACACACACACACACACACACACAGTGTGATTTCATTTTGGTTTCTCCGTTCACACTTCTGTCGCTCCGCTCCTCTGTTGTTCAGGTCGTATCCCGGACAGTTTGAAGAACTGTGTGAATAAGGAGTTCCTCTCCCAGAATAACCACTGGGCCGGTGTCGACCCAGCTACCGTTCACCCCGAGCTCAACGGGGCTTATAGGTAATAATCATCAGGATAAAGAAACCAGTAGTGGTCAGTGCAGTTTCATTTTTCTCCCCCAAACCCCGGTAAAGTGATTGATAAGTTTCTGCCAAATGTCTTGACAGTAGAGAATGTGACGGATATACTGATGTACACAGAGAATGTTACTGTTAGAACAACAATGTGTTTCTGGGACTTTGTCTCTCTCTGAGATTTAATAATCAAAACTTTTGATCGATTGATTGAGAAAATAATCGCTGGATTAATCATCAATGAAAAAATTATCATTATTTGCGGTGATTTCATCATTTTGTTGATGCTGACGCTGCACGAATCCAATCCCATCTTTCCTGCCAAAATAAAGTGTTTATATAAATATAACAGGGCAGTAAACTAAATATTATTACAAAACGACCTCATTTTCTATATTAGCTTGGACATTACAAACTTTTAATAGAAACCCTGAGATGCAAACAGGGAGCTTGAAATGTGCAGACGTGGATATTTACTATCAATCTTTATGAAAAGAAGTGTGGGATACTTTGGAATAAAAGTCAGAATTCATCATCGTCTTCTGCTCTGTTTTGATCATTAAAAAAATAAAATGTACTCTGTGGTACTAAAGTGTGCTGCAGTATTACACCAAAGTATTCTGTTAATTATTAAGCTATACTTGTTATTATTCAATTTGCATTTAATGGAGGCCGACTGCAGTGCGTTTGTGCAGATAACAACGTGTCATATTTGTAATTTTAGTTTCAGTTTTACTTTGATGACTCAGTTTTGCGTCTCTCCTCTCTCTCTCCCCCCTCCCCCCCCCCCCCCCCTCTACTCTCTCTAGGTATCCCGCAGGAGTGGTGAGCTTGCCAGCTGGCGGCCTCCCGCCTCCTGTTGAAGGCATGGTGCCCAGCGCCGTGCCCATCATGACACACACCCTCCCGCCCGCCGTCACACACCCTCCTCATGCCCCGTCCCCCGGACAGAATACAGTCAAGCCACCAGAGGGCGACAGAGAGCAGCATCCGAACGACCAACTGTAGGATCACGGCGGTGAGCTCCCGAGTGACGAGTTGTTATCAAGAGTGTCAGGTGGACAGGTCGAGGTCCCAGTAACAATCGATTCAAAACACTCTGGCAAATTGGTATCCCAGCAGCCGGTTCATACTCCAAAGAAGAAGAAGAGAAGATGATGAAGACTATACAGAGGATGATGAAGAGGAGTGGATAGCTGTCAGGCGCTCCATCCAAAGAGCGAGACAGTTGTCCTCTGCTCCGAACAGACGTCCTGAGAAAGACTGTAAAGATCCACAGGATGATCTCCAGACAACAACTACAGTAGTCGAGTTACTGCCAGAGGCTAAAAAAATAAAAAATAAAATAAAAAACAACAACAACATATATCTGTTGATTTGGGAAGAAAAGATTCTGAATCAAATTCTGCTGTCTTAGACTGTAGTGTGTCCAAAGTTAGAGGGGCAGGTTCCGTGTCTTTCTCTCGTTTTCTGTGTACTTTCTTTAGTTTGATGTACAAGCAGCAGTAGTCGGTTATGAGCTGAATGTAACCCGTCTGTGTACAGTTCGTAGACTCACGGCAACAAGATGCTGATACTCGTATGCCGGTCTTAACAAAGTCAAGGGTTGTGTGATCTCTCCATGTAGCCAAACTGGTTTCAGAATACAATATCTGTTTTCTTTTGCTTCATGTGTCCCCAAATTAACAAGCCCCCCCCCCCCCAACCCTCCAGAAAAAAAAAAGAGGCAGCTTTTTGCACACCATCTCAGGAAATTAAGTTTCCGCAGTTGGTATATTATTATTTTTTTTTTAATTTGTTTTGAATATACCTTTTTATGCGACTTAGTGCTTTTGTTTTTTCTACCTGCTTGCCTTTTTTCGTGTCCTGCTACATTAGATACAAAGAACTTTAACGAGAGCTAAAGTTGATCTGACGTTTTGATTTTTTGTTTGACATGTTTAAGGGGCATGCGATTTTGCTCTTGGGACTTTGTTTTGTAAATGTTTGACCCATATCGAGAGGAGGGTTTGTGGGAGGAAAAAGGCTGTGGGGAAGGTGGCGCGATGGTATGCTTGGACTGGGACGACTTCATCCCTAATCGCCGTTTGAATTCACAGAACAGAGCGGTTCGGGATGAAGCAGATTACGGACAAAGGCAAACGCACTGATACTTTTGTTGCGGGTCATTATTGTCGTCTTCGTGTCTAAACATCCAGTACTTCCACCATTTCACACATTTAATTGTCCGAATCCTGGAACGTGAAACGGCAACACCAAGGTTCACATAATCAGTTATGCTTCGCTCTCTGCCAAAACCATTGTTGGGTCCCGATTGAACTCACTTGTACAGATGTCTCATCCGGTTAAGAACAGTTCATGTTTACCGACTGATGAGGACCAGCTGTGTTCTTGACGTTAACCCAAATGTTAATGTTTCAGATCCGCTACCAACTGGAGGTATTAAAATACTCTACGGCCAGTTTGATCACCTTTTCGACCAAGTGAAGACTAGAATGTCCGCACGTCCCGGTTCCTCTCTCGTCTAGTGTTCCTTCAGCATTTCACGATGGGTCCTTCCCGAGTATACCGTTCAGCCACCCTCTGTGGCCTCTGTGTCTATGTGTACATATGGTGTTCTGCCTGCCTGTGTCAATGTGACTTGGTTGTATCTGTGTCTGAAAAAGCAGCACTGGGAGAAGGGGGTGGTGGCTAGCACTCTCCAAAGAGGCATCATTACAAAGACTGCCGTCTAAATTACACAACTAAAACACTTTGTTTAAAAAAACACGACAAACTGCTGAAGGCTGGACTTCAGATCTAATCCAGCATACTGAGCCAGTAATCTCTGCGTTTACTGGTTCCGTCCTCAACATGCAAACGAAGGTGCCGCTATACGCCGACGCGATTCTGAAACTCTCTTTCCATCCCGATTAACTGACTCCAGTTCAAGTGTTGTGTCGATGTCAGCTGGGACAGCTGAGTGACGGTGCTTTTTGGATCCCCTTCTACCAGCAGCTGAGTAGTCCGAACAGTCCACTGTGGCCCAACCCGGTCTTCTTCATGGTGAGGTAGTAAGGGTAGCGATCAGGGATGGAAATTTCACGACCCATTGGCGAGTACGTCTGAGTAAAGAGGACTTAAATGTCACCGTCAGACAACAGCCACAAGATGCTGGAGTAGTTTGAATTTTACTATTAATCTTTCCTCACCAGATGCCTGTCGTTATGTGTGTGTGTGTGTGTGTGTGTGTGTGTGTGTGGGGGGGGGGGGGGGGGGGGGGACTCTTTGCCAATACTTCCTGATATAAACTGTAAGCATTCCTCATTCAAACCGATGGGTGCCACAAGCAAAAACAAACAGACAAGCTATTAAAGGGACAGTTACCCCCCCCCCCCCCAAAAAAAAGACATGTCTTACCTGTGTCCTGTAGTGCCATTTATCGATCGAGATTGTTTTGGTGTACATTAATCTAGTTTGATAAATAGCCCTACAGGTAAGAGTTTAATATGTAGTTTTTGGTTTTGGGGTGAACTGTCCCTTTAAAGTGTCGCGGTGCTCTTTGAAATTCCATCCCTGGTCGTAACACACAGTCCACTGTTGCCTACCTTGGTCCCCTTTATGGTAAAGTAGTAGGCGTAGCAATATACAGTATATACATATTCTATATTCTACAGTAAATATCATTATTTTTGGTCAAAACGGACAACCTGACAAAGATATGTTTGTGACTGTATGCATTTGTATGAATTATTTTAAAAGGAAATAAACTGTGGAAAGGTGAAGCTTGTGTCTCTTTCACGTCTGAACTCAATTATTATCACTTAATTAATAATAAACATAATATTTTGATAATTAGACTTTCTCCAAAGATTTAGAACTTTATGGTTTTCTTTTCCGAATGTTACTGGAGCTGTCATACCAATAAACACAATTTGTTTAAATAATTCTAGCGGTGAATAGACTGGTTAAAACTATTTACTGAGTGGGTCGTGGAAATAAAAATAACTATTTCCATAATTTATTTAAGTTTTTCTTTCAAGCAGTTTCTAGCTTCTCAAATGTGAGAATTTGCCGCTTTCCTTTATCCTTTGTTGCAGTTAACTGATCACCATCGGGCTTTGGACTGTTGGTCGGACAAAACAAAACATATGAAGAGGTCGCTTTGATGTTTCATGGACCAAATGATTAATCGATTAATCTGGAAAATAATCATCAGGCTACTCCATAGTTAAATTAGTGCAGAGTCTGCATTACAACAGTGCAAATCAACATCCTTTTGTATGCATACTGACATGAGTATTCTTACATTTATGAACTGAAGACACAGAATTATATATATAAATATATATATATATATATATATATATATATATATATATATATATATATATATATATATATATATATATATATATATATATATAAAGGACATAGAAACAGCGTTTAAAACTGCTGCCACATTTCTAAATACTACTTTGCTCAAAATCCAGGACATTTCTTATTTTTTTTTAATAAGTTCCTCTTTTCTACAAGTAAAAGCAATAAATAAATTGTGGTATTTTCACTTAATTAGTTTGGCATCTGCGTCCATCAGCTCTGAATCTAAAGTTACTAGTTGACTCCAACAGATGTCACTAGAACAGCTGAAACAGTCACACACCGAGGAGAGCGACACTCAAATCCGCTGCTTGCATCTGTTTTCCAGTTCATTTTATTTACGCAATAAATCTATATTCATCTTTTGGGTGTTCCTCGAGACATATACAGCGCACCTGTGTCACATTAGTGCGGCGGTTGTCAACACGTCTCGCAACAGTTCCCAGTTATTGACTGCTCAAGACACGAAGCCATGGAATCAGAGATCATACCTATACGCACTCCGCTATGGAATATTCATAAATACAGTGCGGGATGGATTCTTTCAATCGTTTAAAAGCCTCGAGATGATGGATCAGATGTTGGACTGAGCCAACAAGAACTCTTTTCTTCCAATCTACGAAGGTCGGTGGGTTTTTTTTCTGCAGAAATAAGATACAGTATAAATATTCAAGAATCTGTTCAACAGTTGAAGGTTTCAGAGGCCAAGTCTATTCTTCTGCTGTCGTTGTCTATTGGAGAAACAGAGCTGGTTGTCAACTCGCACGCTGCCAATCACGTGAGACCTCAAATTGAACCGAGTGTGTCTGTGGGGGGGACATTAAAAAAAAAAAAAGACCTTCATCCCTTTGTCTTTCTCTTTATCTAGCTCTCTTTTGCTCCCTGCATACCCCCAGAATCTCTCCATCACACTCTCTCCTTTTCTCTTTGGTCACTTCCTCTCTCGCTCTCTGGTTCATCCATTCAAAGTTACAGCCACTGGAACAGGCTCTCCGGCAGCTGGAAACTCAGGATGGTTTAATCTAAACCTCAGGAAGCAGGATGGGAACCAGATGCAGTAAAAAAAAAAAAAAAAAAAAAAGAAGAAGGAAAAGAAACAGAAAACAGGCATAGGGCACATGGGGACCTCCAAAGGGCACTGTGTAAAGAGGAAGAGACATGTTCACAATGCCGCTGGGACATTTTGGGAGGAGACGTGTTTGTGCCGACCACTATCAAGACTTAAGCTCAAAGGTGAGAGTCACAGCTTCCTTTGAGAATCTCGACGAAGCTTTAAGAGGTCCTGGCCTGTAAAGAAGCAGAGGAAATTTTGGGAGGAAAGAAAAGCTGAATGACTAACGCACTCCGCTCTTTCAGGAAATACCAGTGAGCTGCCCTTGGGCAAGGCACTTCACCTTAATCCAAGGTAAAGGACAATCCTGTTTTACGGGGTTCGAGTGGGACAGCGAGGCTTTTCTCCTGGTCAAAGGTGTGGTTGTTGGACGAGACAGCAGGAGGCATGAAGGGAACACAACCCTTTAAGTCACATGGATGGAGGACAAAACCTTTTTCCCCAGCAGGACACAGAAACCTGATGGACGGTTGGCGAAGAGTGGCTGATGGTAAAACGTGTCACAATACATTATCATACAAAGATGATCTAACAGTCAACGTATTATTAGTAAGCCTTAGCTAAACATTAAAGTTGGCTATTAGCACATTTATGGCCAATACAACGAGCCCTACCTCGGTCTCTTACTGCGGATGTCGCTGTGGCACGCTGGGATTAAAAGCTATTTTGGAGAGGACACAAGAAAACGACAACTTACAGAGCCTCCCTGTTTACAGACGAGGACCGAACGATGGACGCAAGCCGGTATGAGTCAATCGTTGCTCCCGACCACAGACGCAAACGCCTCCTTTAAAAGGAGAAGGTCTGGCATCATTCTATTATTTCTTACAGTCAACAAATCCCACAAAAGACGGCGGTTTGTTTGTTTCGTCCATAAGGAATATACACGATCATGCCAGCCTTCTCATATAGAGACTAATCTTTTGTCATCCTATGCAGCCACCAGTTCAGCGAGTTTCATGCACTAAAGAAAGTTGAACTTTTAGACCACACACTCGGATCACCTGTGACGTGTTGAGTGCTTGTTATGTCAGGCTTCTACACTCTCTGATGAATGTCCTGACAGTGAGACAGACACAGGTGTGTGTGTGTGTGTGTGTGTGTGTGTGTGTGTGTGTGTGTGTGTGTGTGTGTGTGTGTGTGTGTGTGTGTGTTAGCATGAGGTGAGTCCAGGCTGTGACCGACGAGTCGGTCGGTGACGGACACGGAGGAAACGGGTGGATTTTCACACTTCCTCTTTCCTCTCCCTCTGCTCTTCTCACCTTTCCTCTCGCCTCTCTCCTGCGGTTTCTCCTCCTGACATTTTCTCTCCTCGGGCTTTTTTTATTGTGCTCCGCAACTCCCCTTCGACTGGGCACAGTCCAACTAAAGCCCGACGGAGGAGAACTTTATCCACACAAATAGAGTGGTAAAGTACAGCGGCCGCCCTGACATTCAGAAGGCGAGGCACCCTGCTGAGATGTGTGTCGTCCCCCCCCCCCCCCCCACCACCACCACCACCACCACCACCAAATGCAGGATTTCCACCAATGGCGGGGTTTGAGATTCCAACGGGTCCAACATACGGTTTCATGAAGCCCTTCCGGCCCTGCCAAGAAAAATGTCTGCTGGTTAATAAACACCAGACACGTGCTTGTAAATGCTGGCTGCTGCCTAGAAAGGTGCTTTCGGCGGGTCACCGTTATTTTGTTGGTGGCAAGCAAAAAAAAAAAAAATGGCGCACTTCCAATTTGACAGCTTCATCGTCTCAATTCATCGATTCTCACAGTGTTTATTATTGGCCGCCACTTGTGTCACATGTGCAGAAAATGTGTTGTGATATTACAGCCAAGCTAAATCATAAGAAAGGATTGTAAAATGTCAACAACGGATGTGAGTCAGCTTGAAATAACACGCTTTGACTGGATTTTTGCAGCAACTGGTAGCAAGATGATGGTATGAGGATCTAACAGAGAGCTGCTGCATACGATACATAAACTCTTTGACTGAAGGCTGCCGGCCATACAAGCAGGGTTGGGATGATTTTAGGCCTCTGAGTGCCTCGTTCAATATTTGGGGTTTTAACGAGTCAAAAGGACCGGTTCTAACTCCTGAACTGGGTCTGTTAAAGTGGATAATGTTGTTATCTCAGGCCTAATGGGTTTTGTTAGACCCATACGACGGCCGAAAGACGCAGAGCACCAGTTTATATGAAAAATAAATAGACTGCTGGATGGAGCCTGCGCTGCTGGAGAAACCGCAAGGAATCGAATGAGAGGACAACAGAGGTCACGAGAAAGACGGCTGAAGACACAAACGGAAGAAAAGGGAGAGGAGGAAAAAGGTCGAGAATGAGACAAAAGATGGAGGACGATTACCAAAAATAAAGTCTTCTCTATTTTAATGTTGCAGAAAATCCTTGCTCTGTTGTTTTGTGCCTTTGTGTGCGTGTCGTCTGTGAAGGTGGTGACCCAGTTCCTGCGGCCAGGTTTCGGGGGTTTTCTGCAGGTTTGGTTTATTCGGCCCACATGTGTGTGAGGTGGGAGGGACTGACACTTGACAGATGCTATGTGGTTCACATAAAAAAGACAGACATGGAGAAAAAACCCGCAGATAAATGTGGGACTACATGCATAAGCACACATACAGCATTGGTAGGTGGTTAACAGAATCAGTTCCTGTGCTGGTTTTGGGGATTTTGCCCAATATGTCTTTATTCTATCCTGGCACAAATCAGTATGTAGCTGCTAACGGTAGCGCTATATCTTAATACACTTTGCACAGTTATGGCTATCACTTCAATTTACAAAACATAAGCTGCTCATATATTAATTTGTGCAGCAGCGAATGTGGTGAGACAAAACCCCCAGTTTAGATCCCTCACTGCCATCGTAGAGAGAGAGAGAGAGAGAGAGAGAGAGAGAGAGAGAGAGAGAGAGAGAGGGGAGACTAAATAATCACTCAACAGCTCAGGCTTTAGGTTTCAGGGTTCTACTCATTAGGAGACATGAAGAAGAGGCCGAGGTGATGGAGTACAGGACGACAAACGAGAGCGAAAGATTGAGATTCAAACCCCAGTTTCTACTTTCTCAGCACACCCAGGGCCGTCCTTGTGTGTAGGATTATTGGTTTTGGAAAGTTACCAACAGTGTTCAGTAAGGCCCACCCCCCCTACATTGGAAAGGTGTGGCGGAGCAGGGTCCACATGCTGCCAACAAGCACTCTGTTTGAAACACACTGACCCCAATAGAGACAGGATTTCACCGGGATTGTCTCATTTCTCTTCAAACTTAGAATTACAGATGTACACAGATGTAGTACTGGACTACTATGTGTGCCTTTCCTCTGTTGTCCTCGTTGAACTGAAGCAGGGCAGTTCATCTTATTGTATTCGTATTACTTATAGCACTAACTGTTTTTCTTGTTTCTGTACTTTGGCTCTGAGTTATGCTCTGCTTCATGCTCTTAGATGCTTGTTTGGAAAAGGAGATGTACTTATGACTTCTGGTGACTAGTAGTTCTTTTGATTACCAATGTTGAATGCACTTATTGTAAGTCGCTTCGGATAAAAGCGTCTGCTAAATGACTGTAATGTAATCTTCTGCTAACAAACACAAATTGAGAACAAACTGATATATTACCGTATGATTTATGCATTAACTTAAGGCAAAAAACGTCTCGCGCTCGAGTGTTTTTTCTGCCTTCTCACGTCTACTATTATGACGGTTTTGGTAAAGTTTTGTCTAAAAGTAACGCGATTCAGATTGCAGCTCAAACTGAAACACAACCTGGAGAGCCACAAAGATCCCGCCAGCGACTGGGACGCGTTAAAACTCGACATGAGGTTTGAAGACAACTTAACCCAGGCCTCAAAACAAGACCCTGTCTTCATAGACGCCCTTTTGTCTATTCAGAGTACAAACAACACGAGCCTTGTTCAACTTAATCCCAACTGGGGACACGTCCAAGAAACATCTAACCATCTGCAGAAGCGTCCCAGTGTTGCGTTTGAGCAAATCAATAGAAGTCGTCATCTAAGAATGAGCGGAAAATAAATTCAGATCGCATGGCAGCGGCTCGTCGTCGTCAGCATAGATTAAAAACAGATTGTTTTCAGAGCGTTGATCCGGGACGCTTTTTTGAGAGACGACTCCTTCACAGAGACTGAGAGTGTTACGGTCAACGCAGATGAGCTTCCATAGGATGCATACAGGAGTATACACAACAGACAGGCATGCTGCCACAACACATGACAGCGTGTCAGTAACTGTAGAGATCCAGGATTATGCATTCATCCTGAAGCTGTACAGCAATGATCTCTGCAGCCACATTATCTAACGGAGACTATTTGATTATTTGCCTCCACAAAGCTTTCGACATGGCGACAGCAAAGCACGAATAAGTTCATAATAATAATAATAATAATAATATAATACAACACACACTGAGTGAACAGATTTCTCCAGTATGTCGTTACATGTAAAATAGTTGTTTGCTGCTATATTAACGCTCTGAATTTGGAATTTAGCACGTTGAAGTCAACACCAAGTGCTAAATTTGAAATAAATTTTCGAAATTTTGCTAAATGTTTGTCTGTTGTAATGTTTTCTGTTTGTGCGGGTGTTTGAGTAAGGGGCACGTCTCATTGCATATCTAAAAACTGATTGTTAGAGACAAAAATAAAGCAATTAGACTCGTATTAATAGACACAATATCTGATTACTAACATTTTTAACACAAACAAAAATTTTCATCAGATTCACTCCCATTCAAGACCAAGCGGGCCATCAGAAGTATTTATTATTCTGCTATTTAAACATTTAATGCTGCACCTGTATGTTGTCTTCTCTTTGTTTGTATACGTTAAAATAGTACTTATAGAATACGACTTTAGAGAAATCTTTTTAGAGTTCTTCACACAGCAGTATCCTCAATTTGAAGGTAAAACTTTGGGACACACCGATCCGACTTTTCCAGTCCCGATACCGATACCTGGACTTTGAGTACTGAGTACCGATCCGATACCAGTGTTCAATGAATCAGCAGTTTGCCTCTCTGTGTGAAACTAGCAGGATTTTTGTATGTGTAAGGCAACATCAGGAGTGACTTAAACATTGCTTTAAAACAGAACGTAACAAATTAATACATACATTTTCTGAATTGTTATTTATTAAATAATCGATTAACAGAACGGCCCATTGTCACCGATACCTGATGCAACTATTTGAGTCAGTATCGGACCGATGTCCGATATCAGTATGGGGATCGGTGCATCTCTAGGTAAAATCACATCCATGACTACAACTATTTCCATCCCACCAATGCTAAGTTACAGCAAGACAACAAGTTCTGTCTGAGGAGTATTCTCATCCAGTTTGTATTGCTACTGGTTGGTCCAGACAACGATGCTATAACAGCAACGTGTGACTTCAATCCTAAGGGAGGCCTAGATCTAGACCCACAGCAAACCTGAAACAAACAGCTTCAGGTTTCATCATCAAGTGGATTCAAGAACAATTCTCACATTAAGCTGAAGCTCAAACTCCTTCACTGAGAGATAAGGAAGGGGTTAAATGTCATATTGATGCAATAAAAGACTGCACAAACCAACAACCCGTGAGTTATGATATCGTCTCCGACTACCAGGCTGCTCTGCAGGCCAGATGTACACATCGTACTGTGTCAAAGTGATGATGTTACGTAAAAAGAATCTTTCGCCACGATTCTATCTGGGTTACTAAAAAAAAAATGTTTTCTGATTTTCTCCAACAGGGAAACGCTGTAATGTCCACGGCTACAACAACGCAGCAAATACCTTCAATATGTTGTGTCTGAGGGTGAATTCAGAATTTTGCAACGTTTACATGAAAGTATATTGGTGTATATGCTGGTGAAGATACGGTTTATGAATACAAAATGAAAGCAAATCACAAGAATATAAACATATATCCCCCCCCTCCCCTCAGCTGTCAGATTTCTGGTTCTTTCACATCCGTCGTTATTATTTAATTATAAAAAAGGAAACCTGAGAGACTCACCGGCCGGCAAGGCCATTTAACGCAGATTATTGCGCAGTAACCGCTCGCACCTATGAAAACAGAAGTGTGGACCTTATTACGCCGTTAAGACGTCACGGGAAACCAGAGGGGAGGAAGAAACGGATTACGGCGTTACCGTTATCTCATGAGGAAATAATGACTCTTATCTCACTGTAGCCTTTCACATACAGGACGGGGGAAAGACCTGGTTACAGGTGGCAGTAAAGTGGACTTTTGTTCTCATGAAAGTTGTCTTAAATACAATATAAACTCACACTATGTACTCAACATGATGAAAAGCGCTGGCCGTGTTCTTGTTCGTCGGTTACGATGACTAATGTCAGAAGTGCGCCGGTTCAGTGTGTCTGTTCGTGCCGATAAAGGCGACATCGTCAGTGAACTCGCAGCTTTTTAGCTCGTTTTCCCCTCGAACTTTCTTCAAAGGTCAACATGAAACGAGGTTAGTGCTTTTTTTGGCACAAAGAAATCTCGGTAACGGACACAAAGGTTACAAAAGCAATTGGCCTGAACCAACTGTGGCGACAGTGCACCCACTAGAATGATGCTCATGTCTGGAGCAATGAGGGGAAACTTTCTGCTACAAATCTGCTCAAGTCTGTGATGGAACCGTTGACACCTAAACTCTTATTGAGTCTTATTGCAAGGCTGTCGATACAGGAATGGAAATGGTAAAAAAAAAAAAAGCCGCCTTTTCCAAATATTTTCACGTGCATTTAGGCTCATTTCACGGGCATATTTCGGGCCTAGCCTGCAGCGACATTAAAACATAAAAATCTGATCTCTGCCCCGCCCGGAACACCGCCGACAGGTAGAGTCAAAGCTTTCAAAAGAATGCTTCAGAAACTTCTAAGCGATGCCACAGAAAATCAGCCACAGGCATGCCATGCTGTTAAGTTTAAAGCTCGATGTTACACACTAAAGTACGGTCTACTGTTGATCTCTCCTCTCCTCCTGAAGTACTACTGAATGTCTCAAGAACTGTCACCAAAACAAAATCCCCCCGTATGTATTGCACCTGGTAGTTTTCTGCGTTGGCACGACCCCATGCATGCGTAGGAACTGTTTAAATCCTTGACGGCAGGAGGTGACGAATTCGGTGGTTTGACCTGGATTCACCTGGTCAGCCGGGTTCATGGAAACAGCAGGGTGCTCCTGATACGTTTTCTTTGGGTTCTTCAGAAGCACAGGGTTTCTGGGCAGCGGAGCAGCGTTACCTAATGGTTCCTCAGAGAGGGACGGTAAATCCCTGAACAGAGAGGGACACCAGAAACACAAGATGATCTTCCTGGCTGACTTGTTGAAAGCCAATACGCTGCATGAGTGTGTGTGTGTGTGTGTGTGTGTGTGAGAGAGAGCCTCTTTCGGTGTGTGCACGTATGCATTGTGTGTATTCCAAGTCTCTTGTTCTGCAATAACGCCATAAAAGAAACGTCGAGACTTTGGGATTGTGCGCGAACGTGTCTGCACTTTTTCTGCAGCGCAACACTCACTAATAACATAAACAGAAAGTCTATAATTTCTTCTTTTTGCAGACATCTGGTCAAATATCAAACCGTATCTTCACTGAAGGTTACATTCATCCTGTTCATTATTTTCAAGCGAGTGCATGACGTGTGTGATATCCACTGTTTTGCATGCAGAGCACTTTTGCCCAATGTGTGTCCCGGTTACTTCAACAGCCCGTCAATCAGGCTTTCGACTCGCAGAACTAACTGGCCAGAGTTTCATAACGTCACCGGGGGGGATTTAGGAACAAAGGACGACTGTCTAAGTGTCATTATGTAACTCCTCGATCCTGTGGAAATTTTTTGCATTTTCAAATTTGCTTCATTTTCACCTTCGCTTTAAAGCTGACATCCTCCAACATGCTGAGGGATGGATATGACCTTTATGTCTGTGGAAACCATTCAAAGTCTATTGTTGAATTAAAGAAAAAAAAAAAAAAAAAAAAAAAAACAGTTGGCGTCACCCTGAAAATGAAAAAGGTTTTGTCTTTCTCCTGCGCTGCAAAAAAAACGATCCATCTTGACGGGTCATTCAGTGTAACGTTGAGTCTTATAGTCGTATTCATCCAAAAAGAGGGGCGAGGTCAACTTTAAACCGATGTAATCTCGCTACCTCTGGGGCGATGTCATCACTTTTTAAAGATAATCACTAAAAGCAGTGAAATTATCTCACACCTTTTCACTTTTTCAAGCAAGACAAGAGTTTAAGATTGATGGGGTTTTTTTTTTTTTCTTGCGGGGTGAAAAGTATACGTCTTCGGGGATTTACGGTTTTCTTTTTGACTGCCGTGATAATTTAATATCCTCCCCTGTCTCTTCATTTCCAAACTATTAGTAACTCCTCTGGACGCTGGACAAGACTTCTGTCCAACTCATTTCACTACCAACAATCACAACGAACAGGCGACCTCTCACTGGCACAGCCAAATCAGGTCTTTCATTTCATTGAACAATGTGGGGAAAGACTAAGGAACAAAGGTTGATAGTGTGAAACAATACGATCTTATCATTGAGATGCTCATTGAAAAGCTTTTAATTAATGTGGAGTTTCATTGGCTTTCCTTTGTTTAGCGCCACAAGCCTCTGCGTTACACTTGTGTTTAGACCTTGACGTTAATATTTAGCCTCAAGCCTCCGACCAGCATTTAACTATCATGTAGAGACGAACTCCAGTCCAGGACTCTGTGTACAGTACACACAAATCGTTTTACCACATCATGGTCAGGAGAAGCAGTGCCATCAGTTTACTCCTACTGTTATCCTTCGATTACATAATCGGCATTGATAGTAAAAAAACACATGTATTACCCAGAATATGATGTAAATCTATTAAAGCTGCAGGTTTGTAACTTGTTCTGATTTTTGGATTTGTTCCGGTCTGTGCACTGCCAACTGTAAGCCTGTTTACTTGAGAACTATGTGCTTTTTACTTTCCTTTTACTGTACCAAAAACACAAGATTTGATGGATAAATGTCATAATAATAGATACATGAACAGAGCTTATTTATTGGTGAACTCCAGAAAGTAGGCCTGCAGGAGCTTCCCTCTTAGTTGTGGTTACGCAAGTGTAGCAACCCGTATTTATGGGTGTTTGGGGTTTGTTTTGACGCTGAAGCACAGATGTACTGGGGTGTATCCAGCAGTGAAATTTATGGGCCGAGCCTGTCGCTGTCTGACAGTGTTTTGGTTCAGAAGCGTCTGTCTGGGGCGCTGTTGTTTTCAACTGACAGCAGCGATAAGATGTCGACCAGGACTCAATGTGTTCCTGATTTTGTTGACCTAAACTCGACTAGTGCCCGACGGGGAGTCGTGCTCCCACCCCGCCAGAAGCGCAGCAACTTCGCTGCTGGACGTAAGTTCGATTTCGGGCGCCACATGACATCAACGGGGGGAAAATACCAAATGGAAATATGTACAAGTTAGCTTAAAACGATGTTCTACCGTTAGCTAGAGGCATTTTTCTGCTATGCTTGTTATGAAGTAAAGATCTATAATACGCTGAAACGACATGAAACTAAGATGATACAATGTTATAACTTTTAAACCTTTATTGACGAAGAAAATACTTGGTTACTTTCATAACACTCGCTTTGGACATTACGTTAAAAATTAAAGTTAGGTTTAGGAAACAAAATTAACGTTAAGTTTAGGCAACAAAACTAAGTTATTAGGTTTAGGGAAACTGTCACGAAAGTTAAGTTTAGGCAACAAAACGAACGTTAAGTTTAGGCAACAAAACTACGTTACTAGGTTTAGGAAAACTGTCATGAACATTAGTTTTAGGCAACAAAACCACAACATCAGAACCAAAATGCGGTGTCGAACACCTGTGGTTGAAAGTTTGTTGGACCCTTAGTCACTTGCTCAGACTATTTCTTAGTCATGAGGATAAATTGAATTTGTGTAAACTACGAACTAGGATGCTAATTGACTTTCCATTGGCATTGTTTTTCACCCAGAGACATGCGAAAAAAAACCTCACATCCATGTACACAAAACCAAAGGAGTGCATTTCGTGACTATTTCCCCACAGGCCATGGTACTGGGCTAGTCCATTGCAACAAGAATCGGACCTACAGTTACAACACAAACTCCATGATGAGAGCTGGAGCTCAGTCGTGCCTACACTTTACAATGTATAAAATGTGGTCTTGCTGTTTTGTTTGCTTCGAACCGCATCTGATGTTAGCCTCAAGGCAGACGGTGGTATTTGAAAATAACAATAACTACCATTACCAAAGGGATAGAATAAAGATGTATGTAAGGTTTTCATTAGCAAAAGCCAAATACTTCTTTTGGATGAGTGTAACAGTCACCACTGCAGCTTCTGCCCAAGCAGGACAGGTGTTCAGCTTTGATGAAGTGAATTTGATGTGGAACATTTGTAAAAGAAGCACTGAATGAAGTGCAGCAACCGTTTTGTGGCAGGAGGCAAAATATCAGAACTTAATAAATTCGGCATTTAGGGGTTCCATTCTCACTCCATTCATTCACTTCGTTAGCCAGTCATATCAAAGTAAAGTCTGAGTAAGCTCTACATTTTCAGACACAACCACCCGGGAGCTCTCCAGAGCAAACACCGTCTTCTCCACAGACCTGCTCCATCAAGACCAGTCTTGGTTGTTTAGCGAGTGGAAACTCTTGTTCATTTCTCTTCTAAACGCCGTCCAGGATGTAAATTAGTATCTTTCCAGCCACAAGCCCGATGCTCTAACTTCAAGACTACTGGGTTTTTACAGCACTTTACAGAATCAGCGATGGGCTCAGTCAAACCCTCAATGGATTCTTTGGTGGGACCATTTGTGGTTTCATTGCGCAATTAAGAGGTTTTGTATGATCAACTTGACTCCGCTCTGTGGGCCATAGTCGATAGCAGAAGACTGTGTTCATGCTGGAAAGCCCCCAGGGTGTAAATCTGTATTTAAGTATGAAGCAGGTTGTCTTGCTTCAGCAATTCAAAATATTTTTGATTGGAATATTCATTGTGCAATGATTCTCAGTCAAAAAAAATCCAATGCTGGTACTCTTGCTTTTGAGAAATGTTGATATGCTTACGCCACATGTTCACATTGACAGTGCCAATAACTTCCAATCCAACCAAAAATGTTTTGATATTCTCACTTTGGCAATATACAATATCTTGAACTCTATTTTTAAGATATCTTAAACAAGTTCTAAACTCCTTTAAGGAATAACTCGTAACGTTAGCGAGTGTGCGGTCCACACAGAAAGCGCGTGTGACGTATAAAAGTCAGCAGTAACGTTATAGATGTGAATGTTTGTCGGTGAATTATTGCTACAACTCGTCAACACCGAGACAAGTTCCCATGTCGGTGAAGGAGGTTAACCCGAAGTTAGCAAAAACGTCATCGTAGAGTCACTTAAGGTGGACTGACCTTTAAGGTGGACCAGCTATTTCTCCTTGTGTGACGAGCTGCTTTTATGAGTTTTACACATGGATGTGTAGGTTTAGAAAATGACAAAGTGTCAATGCTTTGCTTTGGGACCTAACGCTCAACTGTTCCTCCCACTTCCTCCCCCATTTGGATTTCCCTGTCGGACAAACATGGAGAAAACTGAAACCTCTCGTGGAATAACATTTTGGCATTTTTTTGCAACTTCACAAAATTGGACCACACCATGGCGTAGCCGGAACGCCATATTTCAAGTCAAAACCTTAAAGAGTGAAACCTGCAGTGAAGAAAAAGACTACTGTGCTGGAAAACTGATCTCTCATTTAAAGGCTTTTTTTTTCTCTTTTCGTTTTTTTGCGAAGGGGCCCTGTAAATCATGTCCTTTATACCTCCGGCCGGGGGTTCACCGCCTCACCGCAGGGTGGGAGGAGAGCATGATGGGAAAAACATGACGGGATCTCACTTTAGAGGGTCAGAGAGAAGAAAAAGGGCAAAAAAAAGAGAATGAGAGGCTGTGAAGGAGGTAGGAGGAGATGTCCACACTGGACGAGGAGAGAGAGAGAGAGAGACAACGACAGCAGGGGGCAAAATATTGAAATGCAGTCAGACGGAGGAAAAAAAGAAATACAGACTCAAGGATGTGAAGACACAGAACCGAAGGAACGGCAGTAAAAATCAGAGTCCCTATTTCAAAACATTTTAAGCAGGTGACAAGGATAAGACTAAAGTACACACAGGGCATAAAACAGAAATAAAAGTAATAGAAATATATAAATCCAGTATAGAAACGATACACTTATGTACTCTCTTTAAAGAAAAAGGCTACAGTTGAAGATATTTTACAGATTATTTGAAGGTAATTCTTTAGCGAAAAACATACTAAAACACAAACGTATGGTCTTCCTCCTGGAAGTGTAACTGGCTACCATAATAAACATCAAGCTGATGCTCTTCCTCACAGGTAACAATCAATGTATGGGTAGACATACTGCTTTCAGGATTAGATTTTCACTCATGAGATGAGGTTGGAAGGTGGATCAAACTGCCGCATAGGTGCTGGAGACACAGAGGCGTCTTCAGTCACAGGAAACCAGCCTATCAAATAAGATGACCTCCTGTAGGAGGCATCATGTCACTTGAGCACCCAGACTTAAAAGTAAATGTTTCCTCTTAACCTGTGACCGTGCCTCATTAAAACCAATTGACCCATTCCGGGGCCCAATCGCCTTTGACAGTGGCCCAAGACATCAACTCTATGTAAAAACACACCATCGTCATACAGTGACAGAGAACAATGTCTCATTCCACCGGAGGTTTTCAGACTGAGAGGTGTGTCTCTATTTGCTGCATATTAACTTTAATTTACTTCTATTGCCAAAACATTTGAATTGAAATTCGATAATAAGCTTTTTGATTTTGACCAGAATCTGATGCTGTTTTTGTTAGCTACCCTTCTCCCATCTAGTGGCTCTTCTTTTTGCGTTTGCGTTTGTTCCCAATTGACCGGTGAAATAACTTCTTGTTATCACATTATACATGCATTATTTAAAACGTGACCATATGGCCTTAGTGACATATATTACACCACGATACCATGGAGCAAGAATAATTTGACAACGTACATAAATGACAGTTGTGTAAAACCAATGCTGTTGATCTTTACAGTAAGACTCGATGCAATAATGGCATACGCAGAAAACAAATTGCTTAAACAGCAAATCAAATTGAAACGCGACCTTAAAATCGAAAGCCAAACGGTGGATTTGATGAATTGGGAAACCCCTAAAAAAAAAAAAATCACAATGGTTCAACAAGCTTTACAGGCCCCATTAGCAAAACGTCCTGAACCAGCTGAAGATCTCAAAAGAAGGCAAAGAAAAACCTAGCAAAAAGTCTTAAAACATAAAGGAAAATGGGCTAACTATTAGCCTTTCTGCTCCAGTAGCTTATTTCCCAAAGTGAAATCTGGCGAAGGTTGTGACCGCTCACAACTAAACGACAGTGATGGCTCACTCACCGCCATTGGGTCTTGGGCCTCTCTCCTCCACACGACCCCTCTCTGCCATTAGAGTTCCCCATGTGCAAATGTGCTTTGTGCAGCTTTTTTTTTTTTAAAAAAGGGCTTTCTTTCTACAACTGAACAATGCAGTCCAGGTGCCAACTGCAAACAAACCCCAGTGAAAGACACAACAACGGCGGAGAGGGAGCGAGAACGGCAGCGTCAGCAGCTGTTATTTCCCTGAAGTTCAATTTATATGCGTTGTGTTTTAATACTCTGTGGTCACCCAATACCCTGGACCGGAGCGCTTCATGCATAATTCTCAGATATAAACCGCTTTGGTCTCGATCATCTAATATTGGCCTGTCTGACTACGGTGGTTTTTGATGATTGATGGCACAAAACATTCAAGAAAGTCGGTTACAATACCAGCAGTCTGCTTCTGGGGAGTCAAACAGAAGGACTCGCAGGGTTGAGACGGGTCACAGAGTTTGTGTGATTGAAATCATGTGCAACCAACACTAAAAGAAGCCAATGTCAAGGCCTAAATGGGTGAAATCAGCAGTATATTTACAGTGAAAGTACTAAATATGAATTCAACATTGAACAAAGAAGTCCAACAGCAACCACAGAAAGGTTATACTAGTATACCCGAATCTGAAGAATTCAAATACGATTTGTCTGTTTTCAACGAGACTAAAGATTAACTGCACACTTGATTGTGTTTCTTAAGCTATTAACTAAATTATATGACTGTACCATGAGGAAACACATCAATGCTGGTGTTACTATTGACATTTCTTACCAAAATCTTAATTTCATAATTTAAAATTGCTCAAAACGGTATCTACAGTTGGAGGCCAATTGTGAGATAGAGTCCAGTGTTTGGGAATAATCTACATCACGAAACAAAAGAACGGCATCTACAGTAGAACGCAGGAGAACTACAGTAGAACGCAGGAGAACTACAGTAGAATGCAGGAGAACTACAGGAGAACGCAGGAGAACTACAGTAGAATGCAAGAGAACTACAGTAGAACGCAGGAGAACTACAGTAGAATGCTGGAGAACTACAGGAGAACGCAGGAGAACTACAGGAGAACGCAGGAGAACTACAGTAGAACTACAGTAGAACGCAGGAGAACTACAGTAGAATGCAGGAGAACTACAGTTGAACGCAGTAGAACTACAGTAGAACGCAGGAGAACTACAGTAGAATACAGGAGAACCACAGTAGAACGCAGGAGAACTACAGTAGAATGCAGGAGAACTACAGTAGAACGCAGTAGAACTACAGTAGAATGCAGGAGAACTACAGTAGAACGCAGGAGAACTACAGTAGAATGGAGGAGAATTACAGTAGAACGCAGGAGAACTACAGTAGAATGCAAGAGAACTACAGTAGAACGCCATTTACAGTAGTCTACTGTAGATCTATGGTATCTACAGTTTGAGGCCAATTGTGAGATAGAGTCCAGTGTTTGGTAATAATCTACGTCACGAAACAAAAGAACGCCCCGAAATCAGACCCCGGCTGATCGGATTTTTATGCTGTGTCATCACTATTCATATCTACAACCAATGTGTTTGTGAGTTAATTGTTTAATAGAGTACAAAACTGTTTACGAGAGCGCAAAGTTCTTCGTAGATATAGCCTCTAAAAAAAAAAAAAAAAAAAAAAAAAAAAAGGCGACGGCTCTACTTGAAGAATCTCTAACTGACCGATGGGTCACCGACAGATGATTCAACGTTCACGAGGCAGCCCTACGAGCACGAATACGAGTAAAGATCCAGCCAAAAAGCAGACCGAGCCATGTGCTGCATGGATATCTACAATATCACCACTGGCCAGATTTCTGCTCTGAACTGCAGCTTCCATCAGAGGACACACACACACACACACACACACACACACACACACACACACACACACACACACACACCACACACAATTTATCCAGAAAATGTGCAAATGAATGCACATACACACAGATTGCTCCCACACAGCGGAGGAAATTATTCCCGGAAAGCAGGGGTGATTATTGCTCTAACAAGACCTCAGGGAAACGCAGAGTGGAAGTTAGGGGAGCGAACAGTGTGAAAAGGGTTGAATAGGACCAGGTGTGTGTGTCTGTGTGTGTTTGGGTATGAGGGGAAAGTAAGAAAGTCAAGGAGAAAGTAATTAATTCAACCGAAAAACCTGGAAATTAGTGAGCAGTTTTGCGCTTACGGTTCCCTCGCGTGAAAGTCATTGTTTTTTTTTTAATGGGTTTTTGGTTGGTTTTGCTCCACAACATAGAATGCTTCAGTAAATAGCTTTCACATGTCTTAACAAGTGGCTAAATGAGACTATAGAACATCATCAGTTAGAACAGGTTTGTGTTTATCAGTGTTTCCAGATCCACTGTAATCAATTGTGCTAAACCGCTCTCACACGAAGCCAAAGCGTCAAAACAATGACCTCACATTCTGTCGCCATAGCAACGCCGACCATTATCCCAACAACGACGAGCGCTGTTGTTTTGTTTACAGGGTTTTTAGGTTTATTGGGTCGACACACGGGCGACCCCGCGGCGACCTTTGAGCATCACTGAAATCAATGTGTTCAGCTTCACTTGCAGTTTCTGTTAAAAAGTTCAATGATGTTACTTGGCGACGAAGTAAATTCCAGCTTGTAAACCAGTTTTTGGGGATAATATTTCTTGGCGATGAAAGTTTGTGCCTGCATATAAAAAAAGGATTGGAATCTGTTTCACAACCTTTATTGATATGAAACACCAGTGAGGTTAGTCGGTGCAGCCAAGGAAAAGTACTGTTAAAAAAAAAAAACAGTAAGAGGCCGCTACCTGCAGCGCTTCATCTAACAGATCACTGTCACCGTTTCTTCTCGTCTTGTAGACTCATCAGTAATCTTGTGACAAACAGCATCAAGAATGGAGTTCGACATTCTATACAAAATGGTTATTTTTCATAATCAAGGGTCTTATCTTTATATTTGGTCAAACTAAATGACAACCTTGGACTATAACTTGATGGCTTATGAGCTTAAAATTATATATTCATCTTTTAAATGAAATGTTAATTGAACAAATCAAACATCAGAACGTGTGAGATATTGGTTACAGGTGTGCCAATGAGTGTCATCAATGAGATGAAACCTTCACGTATCATTAGAGGAGCATTCGGTCCCAGATGAACAGATGAACGGATGAACGGATGAACAGATGAACACAGCCACCATGAAGCCAGTTTGACAGCCAGAGTCGAGTTATAGTATATTGAGCTTTACTCAATCCACACATCATCACTATTACCGCTGAAATATATATATATATATATATATATATATATATATATATATATATATATAGGATGCCGACAGGACTCCCAGCTCCCCACCACAATATGTACCCACATCCTCAACTCCTACTGCAGTTGCAGCAGACTCGCCTCTTTGGCCCGAGGCCCACGCGGTGTTTCCTCACGTATGTATATATTCTCGTAGACCCTCCTCCTCCTCCTCCTCCTCCTCCTCCTCCTCCTCCTCCCAGGGTTTACAGCTTCCTTCCAAAACAACATACGACGGCTCATTTTCCTACACAAACACGCCACCGTATCCGTCAACGGCATCTCTAACTGCACCGCCAAGAAGCTCCTGTGCTACTTACATGAGGTCAGATGCATTCATTGGCCATAAAATTAGCCCCTTTCTAGGAAAAATTAGCCTCATTGCAAAAACAGTCCAATTCACAAAGATTAGCATCTTTAGACATCTGGGGTATAACATCCCAAATAGAGTTTCTCTCTGCCATTGTCCTGCCTACTGTGTTTTTTGGCACAAAGGCAACATTTATACTTTTCCACGTGAATAACTGCAATCAGACGCAAAAAAAAAAAAGGAGGCAAATTGCACTCAGCTGAAATAATTCATTATTGACGTGTTTGTGCTGTAAAATCATTAGCGCGAGACGGGGGCAGATAACGGATAAACTGGACCTTGAGTGGGGGTTGTTTTGTCCACTGGCAGGTCTACCCACTCTCGATGCTATTAAGACACATCACCCCTCATAAGAAGCCGATTGGTCCCCGTGTGACAAGTCAAGGGTCGGGAACAACCGAGCAACGGACCTGGACTCGGTTGGGAATTGAGGTTTCACAGCAGCAGTGTGGATGGCGGACGATATTTCTAGTGAACGCGACACCTTGCTGCCTTCCGCCGCGATGATACCAGAGGATCCAGCTCCTACATTGAGCGAACAATAGTCCCGAGTCCCAGGGCTCCAAACTGAAAAGCACCCGTTTCAGCCCCACGGCTCACGCTGCTTCGTTCCCTCAATTTTTCCGAGGTCGGCGAGAGTTAAGTGCGGTGAGACTTTAATGTCACTGACTGAGAGCGGACTGGACTCCAAACAGTGAAATCCTGGAAATTGAGAGAGGTTGACTTCGGGAAACTGGTCTGTGTGTGTGTGTGTGTGTGTGTGTGTTGGTGTGTGTGTGTGTGTGTGTGTGTGTTAGTTTGTGTTTGTAAGAAACGTGACCAGATGGAAATCATTAGATGTGGGCCGATGCAGTATGCTGGCACATATTGTGTTTGCACGTGACCGTGTGGAGTGTTGTCTGCCACCTCCAGGTTCAGTGGGTCAAGCGCCACACCCCCGACCTCCAAAGACACACACACACACACAGACACACACACACACACACAGATACCCTCTAACCTGGCTGAGAGATTAAAGAAACACAACACAGGATCTGTGAGAAAGCAGCAGCTGTTATCGTGGCTGCCTGTAGGTGTGTTAGTCACACATCACACGCTGTAAAACTCTCCAGAGACACGGCGTCGTCTGTTCATGTCGGGCCTCAGAGTTATATAACGCAAATGTGACCACACACACACACACACACACACACACTTCATGTTTGTAGTTAGTGAGTTTCTTCTTGTGTTTATTTGTGGAAAATGTCTGAGGAACGCAAAAACATTTCAGCAAAAAAAAAAAAAAAAAAGATTACAATCGGCCGATTATGTGGCGTAAATAGAACGCATAGTTGATCGCATTGCTATGGGTGTGAGCTTTGGATATAAAAGTGAGGTTTACTTTGTTGTGGAACTACTTGCAGATACATTTTTGCTACTTTCCATCATTTTTATATCATTGTTAATTGAAAAGCGTTTGGGTTTCAGACTGTTGGTCGGACAAAATAAGGGATTTAAGACGTCACTTCAGAATCTAAAAGGCATCTTTTCTCATTTTGGAAAGGTCTTAGATAAATAAATGAATTGTTTAATCACGGAAATAATCAGCAAATAAGTCAATAAGGAAAAATGGTAAATGTATGGTCACAGTCAAAGCGTTTTAATGCCAACATGTTATCATTCACCCATTCACACACTGATGGCACGGGCCACTATGCAAGGTGCCCATCAGGATCGAACCGCCGGTCCTCTGATTGCCACAGTCGCCCCTATGACGATGTAACAGCTGTGCAGTTTTAACAAAACAACGACTAAAAGAAGTGAACTGCTGCCCGCATGGTAGAAAGCTCAGCTGCTGTAGATGATTCTAAAAACAATACATTATACGCCTCATCAGCCTCCATATCTGCAGGTATGGAGACCTACAGCACCATACTGTGAAATTACAGTCTACCCACGGAGCTGCACAGGACCACTGGCGGTGCATCTAGAACTGCTGAACACATTAGCCAGTCAGTGGGCTACTTAAAAAGACTATGAGAGCGAGGAGGAGGAGGAGGAGGAGGAGGCAGAAGCAAAGTCAAAGGGCAAGAAGGGGGCAGGGAAGTCACTGACAAGAAATGTAAAGAGGGGAGTGGAGCAAGAAGGGGAAGGAGGGGGAAGAAAAAGAAGGGAGAGAGAGAGAGAGAGAGAGAGAGAGAGGGAGAGAGAGAGGGATGAACCTCCTGGAAGACATAAAAAGGCGAAAGAGGACTTGGAAGCTCGCAGTCACTCCTCTCGACAGCCACATCCAGCACTCTCCTCTCCCCTGCTCCTCACCTCCAGCCCTCCTCTCCACTCATCTGCTGCAAACCCTCCATTCATCCGGAAGCCCGAGCAAAGTCAGTGAGTAGTTTCATCCCGACGGCACAGAGATGCTTACGATCGATGGGAATGTTGTGTTACAGAGGGATGCCGAGCATGCATGCGTAATTACTGGAAATCATATATGTGATCATAGTTCAGACGACTTAAGCAAAAATATGACGAGGTAGTGTGGATGCAAAAATAGTTTATGTGAATACTGAGTGTTTTAAATACATCCTGCTCTACTTTTATGACAATATTTAAACTGCAAATAGCCAACCACTTTCATTCAAAATGATTACATTAAGAGGGAATCTTTGTAAGATTAGCAAGTCTACACATTTTGTATGAGCATGCATTGAGCAAAGCTTGAAATATGAAATGGTCTACTTGATGAAGCAAACTGCATTTCACACTGTGTGCATGCTGTCGTATCCAAAAGTTAGGAAAGTGTGCTGACACAGCTTCATTCTTCGAGAGCTCACCAGACTGTAACTATGGATACAGCAAACACCAAACTTCCACTACTTGCGTCCTAATTGACGCAAGACCGCCGTCTGCCTAATCCTGACCTGCTTTAAGTGCGTTTACAAGTCTAAACAGTGGAAAATAACAGTTGAGGAGGTTTAATTGAGAAGTTTCCCCTGTGACTCACATGTCCCACTTGTTAAAACTCAAAACTGATGGCTGCAGCCAGACGCTCCGCCCCTTCCACCACCACCACCACCACCACCACCACCACCAGCAGCAGTTCTTGTCATGTACCAGATCTCACAGTGAAAGGACAACTGTTAAGTATAGACAAAAAAATAATGGGGCATTTAAAAAAAAGCTTTTAAATGCAGAGGGAACGTGTACAACAAAGAGTGACGAAATCCTCTTCAGCAGAATAAAATGAGTCCTCCTTAGAATAACTCCTTAGAATAAAGTCAACAGAAGAGCAGAAAGCATGGAAAATTACACTCCATGACTCAGATAAACAGAAACAATACCGCCTTTACTGACTTTTCTCCCTTCCTTGTCCTCCCTTGCATCCTTCAGATTCTTCATCCTCCCCCCCCTCAAAAAACTTCATCATCATGGACACCACAAGGAACATCCTCTCCGTCTCCGAAGCTCTCTACCACCTGATCGCCGTGATGCTGACGCTGGGCCAAGGCATTCGCCCGATGCCCGTTCCCACCGACGGCCCCATGTGCACAGCCTCAGAAACAGCCCAGTACAAGCTGACGTTTTCTGGCAAGTGGACCCATGCGGCTTTCCCTAAACAGTACCCGGTCTACCGTCCCCCTGCACAGTGGTCCAACATCATCGGTACGTGCACAGTCCTGATTGGCCAGAAACACAGGAAGTCAACGGCAAAAGATTTCTCCTATTTGATAAAAGTAGAAAGCATTCTAATAAATGTTCCTTCCCATTAAATGCCGCTGACGTCACTTCCCTCTCTCTCTGCTTCTAGGTGTGACCCACAGCTCTGACTACCACATGTGGCAGCGTAATGGCTTCGCCAGCAACGGAGTGAGGGAGTTTGCAGAGAAAGGCGAGGCCTGGACGCTCATGAGGGAAGTGGAAGCGGCCGGCGAACGCATCCAGAGTGTTTATGGGGTCCTCTCCGCTCCCGCTGTTGTGGGAGGCACGGGCCAGACGAACACTGAGTTTGAGGTCTTCGCCAGGCACTCTTATGTAAGTCGTGCTAACACCTGGTTTCCTTCAGTCTGGGTCAGGGCATCGAGTATATTAGAGGCCTTCCATGTAGGTCAGCGTGTAGAACAAGGTGGTGTGAGATGCTTTCCTTAGCCGAGGTGAGAGGGCCACACTGCTGGCAAAAAAAGGTAAATCGTAAAAAGCATTCGATCACGAGAAAGAGACGTATGTTGAAGCGGCAAAAACGGTAAATGTTACGACTGTTTGGTCCAGACTGTTCTTTCCATGTGCTGCACCCTAAAGAGCTTCCGAAATGTAGCGAGCGTAATTTATGTCTCTACGAATTATGTGAGACTCTGCAGGATTTGGCGGTTAATCCTCCTGCTGATGAGCCTCTCGGTAGGTCATTAAAATCGGGGACACGTCTGACCACAATGTTAGGCTTGGAACAGAGACGAGACGAGAGCGAGTGTGTGAGAGAGAGAGAGAGAGAGAGAGACAGAGAGAGAGAGAGAGAGAGAGAGTGTCGTTGAGGTGAGAGAAATGGAAAAAGGCCAGCTGGAATCTGTACTCCGGTGCTTAAACAACAGCAGGTGCGGGGAGGTGGGTGAGTTATTGGGCTACGAATCTAAGTGTGATGATATATGCTTGAACGCGTTATAACACGGTGACAGAAATTTGATACACATATCAAAATACGGTTGATATAAAGGGGAGCTCTACACATGATGTGTGAAAAGCTGCTTAAAAGTCTTTTGCGGCTCCAGAGGGAGCCGTCTGATTAACTGCCTCAAGTGATGTCACGCGAGTCAGTGTCGGTTCGGGCTGACGACTGAAATGACGAACGAACCCGAGGCTGCAGAGTTAAGAAGTCTCCAGCTCCGCTTTTCATCATTGCTTTTAGGCTAGCAGCATGAATTTAAATTAGCTGGCGTTGCAAAACCCCAATCTTGGTCCACGCTGCCGGCTGTTGAGTTGCATTGTGGGTAACGTAGGTGGGGAGTTTTGACAAGAAAGACGAATGCCCTCATTTTACATAAGCATCTTAATGAATCCAATTATTTCCAGCTGAAAAGTTTAATGAATGGATATACATTGATACATATGAAGTATGTGCATTTCAGCTTTCATTTCTATTTGTAATTTATATTAAAAGCAACACTAAGACCAAATCCTATATGGTGACATAGAATAACAACCTTTTTCTATTCTCTTTCCCAACAATGTCTTTCCCATCTCTCCCTCCATCCCACCACCTCATTTCCCTCCCTTTCTCCCCCCCCCCTACGCTCCACTTCCCTCCTCTTCATCTGCAGCTGTCGTTTATGGTGCGCCTCGTTCCGAGCCCGGACTGGTTTGTGGGCGTGGAGAGCGTCGACCTGTGCGACGGCGACCACTGGAAAGACAACGTGTCGCTGGAGCTTTTCCCGTACGACGCAGGAACCGACAGCGGCTTCACCTTCTCTTCTCCCAACTTCGAGACCATCCCACAGGACAAAATCACACAGGTGGGTCGGCCTGAGCCGAGACGTGCAACACCCGTCAATCCAAAGCCCAAAAAAAAAAAAAAATCACTAATGGTACGAACAGACGCATGATAAAACCTCCGTTTCCCCCTCCATAGATCACTTCTTCCTTCCCTAGCCACCCTGCCAACTCCTTTTACTACCCCCGCCTGAAGCACCTGCCGCCCATCGCCAAGGTAATGCTGACTAAGATAAAGAAGACCAATCAGATCATCAGCCTCCCTGTGGAGCCCACCCAGTCCAACCAGCTGCCAACAGGAAACGAGATTGAGGACACGCTCATCAGTAAGTCAGAGGAGCCGACAGGAATGTGGTTATGTTGATGATTATAAGGGGCTCGCATGATGAATGGAATGGTGCTGTTATTATGCTCATTATACGTATTGATGGAGGTGTTATTGAGAAACAGATTACCGAAACACTGCACAGTTTAAGAATAGTGGTAACAGAAAGTTATCAGGACAGCAACAACGTTAGCGTTCGTTAGGACAGTCAAACAGTAGAAACGCTGCATTCACATTACATAACGTTTTGTCAGACGACGTCAGGAAAAGTTGTATAGGATTCAACTTTTTTTTTTTTTTTGTAGGAAAAACCCTGTTGTTTGCCAGAGTCCACTACGTTGGCTCCCTCAATGGCTCCATTAAAATGTCAAAGGTCAACAAGGCAGGCGATGTTCTACAAATTCAAACTATTTGACCGATGAACAGCGGATGACAGCAATATATCTGCATTCTACTTGCTCTGATAGAGTAATATACACATAAAAAACTAAATAAACATATCTGAACATAAGCTGAAAGTTACAGATGTAGGATTTCACACAGTGCTATGAGCTCGGGACTTTTTGTTGACTCAAATGAAAGCATTTGGGAACCATTACGGGCCACACACAACCAGAAACCAGAGAAGCCAAGTGAGAGCAGGGCATCAGAGGTACATCTGGCATCCAGTGGAAAAGTCTAACGACGCATTTAAAGAAGAATAATGACGTATTAAAAAAAAAATGTTCTGGTCGTGACTCAAAATAGGAAGCAGACACGTATGTTTTAACAAGACCTGGATCCATAAGGTGAAGCTGGGTTTGGTTAATGTTGCTTCCCACACTGTTAACATTTAAGACTCTCTGTTGTACAGATTAGTGGTAAAAAAAAAAAAAAAAAAAAACTGCAGGTAAGAATTGAAAGAGGAAAAATGAAGACGGAGAGTGTGTCGAACTAGAGGGGAAGCCAGCGATGCAGTCGAGTCAAACAAGCCGTCAGTGTGACTGACGCTCTCCAAGCAGGGGAGGAAATACCCTTCTATGAAAACACAACTAACCGCAGAAACTCTGAGCAGATGACTTGACTGGGAGAAGAAGAAAAAAAAAGGAACCCGATAGCGTGTTGACCTGCCAGTAGAGCAGACAGCACCTTAAAAGTCACCCTGACTTTAAAGGTTTGACTCAGCATCCCAGACTACGGGTCCGTTACCCCCGACTACACATCAACAAACAACAGAGCGAGCGGCCAGAACTCTGTCGGGGTTTCCTGCCTTGATCCCAACGCTCCATCCTAACTCCTCCGTCTGTTTATCCTTCCCTCCCTCCTTCCCTCCCTCCCTCCCTCCCTCCCTCCCTTTCATAGCCTTCTCCCCGGGGGGTTTGAGCAACAACTTTCATTGCAGATTATAAAGCACCTGCTCCAGACCGTCTCTGTTAAATACAAAAAGATGAATTCCTTCTGCTCCTTACAGCATAGTGTCACCTCCGCCCTCGGCGGACACACAAAAGGTTACGGTAGATTTGACTTGCCTGCTCCATCCCTCCATCCCTCCATCCCTCCATCCCTCCGTCCATCAATGTCGCTTCCTTCACCGCCGTCCGTCCTTCTGCTTTTCTACTCTTTAACGGCCAACTGAGTCTGCGATACATATCAGCTGTGCGGAAAAGCTCTCGACAAGGTAGCCCAGCAAAAAAAAAATATCATTATGTAACCTAAGACTTCAATGATATGAGTAGCCAGGAGCAACAAACCACTGCCAGGAACCTGTGGGTTCATAAAGAGCTGCACACGCAGCATGCCACCATTTACTGTAATTCATTTCAACACCAAAGGACGGTGATTTTCCCTCTCATGACTAATTCTTCTCTTTTCCACTCAAACCCATGAAAGGAAACTCGCAAATGTCAACCACTTCCAAAAAATAAACACTATATAATGAAAAATTAGGAAAGACGGCCATTTGCAAGAGCTGCAGAGCTGCAGAAATGACCGAGCCTAACTGTCATTGTGATTATACCCCCCCCCCCCTCTCTCCCTGCAGATACCCCTCTGGACTGCGAGGTGTCAGTGTGGTCTCCTTGGGGCTTGTGCAAAAGCAAGTGTGGAGACTCGGGCGTGCAGCACCGCACGCGCTACGTCGTCATGCACTCGGCCAACAGCGGGTTAGCCTGCCCCCTGCTGGAGGAGGAGAGGAAGTGCTCCCCGGACAACTGCTTATGACTAGGCAGGGAGAGGAGGGAGAAGAAAGAGAGGAAGGAGAGGAGAGAGAAGAAAGAGAGGAAATCCAGGAAGGGGAGGAAAGGACGAAGGCGGAGGAACAACAGAAAAAGGTCTGCGGCGTAAGTACGACGAAGAGGACGCCGTGCATCGTCTGTGGAAATGACTGATCGATTGTCTGACAGAAAAGGTCTCTTCCTCACGTCCCACTGATAGATCTGACAGCGCTAGAGCAGTGTAGTTTGGCACAACAGCCAGTAGACACCGGTTTAGTTTTGGCAGATTGTCTGAACTGTCTGGGGATAGAACGATGCCGCTTTAAACATAGCTATTAACCGAAAACTTGGTTTTAATTTGGACTTTTCTGAAGATCAAGATAAAGTCAGACATAGGAGTGAATGTACGGTCCTCACGGAGACACTGTGGTCGTTTTCCTAAAAGACAAAAGAATATATTTATTGACAGGATTTTAACCTGTAGTGTACAGTATATCAAATCTCAACGTAATAATGTGTAGGCCTTCATGTTACGATAGTAGTTTCTTTTTGTAAAGATGTACACAAAAAATGTTTTCCTCTGTATGATCAATAAAGTGTAAATATACCTGAAGGGACTGTGACCTCGTTGATTAAGACGCTCTGAAGAATTAGAGGACATCCTGTACGGTTGGAGTCGCAATCGCAACTAAGAGTAAAACCACATGGACTGAGATCCTTCTTCAGAGCCTCGACGACCGCCGGGGGCCGCAGGATCACATGAAACGTAGAGAGAGAGAGCGGTGCTTTTTAAACCGGAGGGTTCGAGCCCCGCTGTTGGCTCGGATCTCCTCCAACCTGATGAGGTGTCGGCCATAAAAACTGGATGATTGCGCTCGCCGACTATTTAAAACAGTTCACCAAATGTTGATTTAGCTCAGGGGGGGGGGGGGGGGGGGGGGGGAGACCTGAGATTTCACAGAGCGAAGTGAAGCATACGGAACGATATGAGGAAGGACACATTATGGCGCGTAGAACTAACTGATAAGACGGCACTATTGCAGAATATTAATAATAGTAGTATAACAAGAGAGACGCCATATAAATCCATTGCAGTTTAGAACCGATGCTATTTCAATGGCGGGAGGAGGAGGAGGAGGAGGAGGATTACTTGCTGACTTTGAGGAATAACAACTTTTGCAGATGCTAAAAAGGAGAAGGATTTATTCTGCATGTGGGGGTTTTACTCTGAAAGTGACCTCATCCCGGGATTGCATGTGGCAACTAGTGCGTGTAATGGTTTGGATTACATCTCTCATGCTGTAGCAACAGCCAATGTGACACCGGCAATCCGTATGGCTTAAAAAAAAAAAAAAAAAAAAAAGGTTAACACCGAAGTTTAAAGGACAAAAACAAAATACTGTGTTTGAAAGTATTCAGTCCCGATCGATCGCTTGTCTTTCGCAGCTTTGCTATTGGCTCCCGGGTTCACCCAGTCACAAGCCGACCGGAATGTCTCGTCACACAAAGCAGCACCTGTGAGTTTCCCACAACTCAAACCTGGTCCCCTCACAGCCTTCCACTTCACGCTACTGGGAATGTCTGCTGGGCTACAGTAGTAGAAAAAACAACACCTCAATCTTGAGTTAGGAGTCCGCTTGGACCACGAGCCAAACATTGGGTCACCGTCACCTGTGTGGTAATTGAACCGCTCGTCGTTGTAGCCGACGATGGGTTTGCGAGGCGTCGGCTTTCTCCTCCAGTGTTACCTGATGCTGGCGGCCGCCATGTATTTCGATCTCGGAGAGCAGGAGGAAAAGTGCATCATCGAGGAGATTCCTGAAGACATGCTGGTCACCGGTGAGTCCCGGGGGAAGGGAGTGTTCCTCCGGAGGGTCGGTCTCTACGGAGGCGATGAATTAGTGAGTGGGATTTGGAAAACCGTATTTGTGAATTGCCGCGTGACTGTTGATTCAACACATCTATGTCAAACCATGTCATGGAATATCTTATATTAAATATTACATTGAGTGTACACAGTAAATATTGTGAATTTTAAAGTAAAGCCCAATATGAAAGTTCCATTTGTCCCTCTTCATGCTTAATCTACTCCTTCTTACTCATGTTTCTTGTACAGTGACGTTGACTACTACTGTGTGAGACTGTGTGTGTGTATGTGTGTATGTGTGTGTATGTGTGTGTATGTGTGTGTGTGTGTGTGTGTGTGTGTGTGTGTGAATGCACTCATGTGAGCTTGTGCTTCACCTTCAGGGTATTTCTTGTTGGAGCCGTGGGATCTGGAGGCGTTCTCTCACTCCCCTCACTTCGGCGTCACTGTGACGGTCAGAGACCCAAACACTGAGGTACTGCACTCACAGGAGGAGTGTGTGTGTGTGTGTGTGTGTGTGTGTGTGTGTGTGTGTGTGTGTGTGTGTGTACAGTGCAACACGTTCTGTCTGGTTTCTCCATTCAAACCAAACCCAGACGAGGATGAAATGCTTTTCACAGTGTTACTAGAGATCAGCGCTGCACTGGTTTGAATGTTAAAAGCTTCAGAGACTCACAGCATCAACGTGTTTCTCTGTTATTGTACAATAAAGTCAGAGTCAAACTCCAATTCAGCAATTTACTTCAGTAAAAGTAGTGATACCACACTGTAGAAATACTCAATTACAATTAAAATGTTATCTGAGTAAAAGTACAAAAAGTCAGACCTGTCAGAGTCATATGATTAGATCATTATTACTGATACATATTGCATGAACAGATACCGTAAACAGTAATTAAATGTTAAAGCCGGTTGAGTTGGAGTTCATTTAAAATACTTTTTATACTTTTGGGCAGTTAAATATAAAACGCAGCATCATATGTTATATGTTGATCACATGTTGTGTTTGTAAAATCTTGATCTGAAAACTAAACTAACTTCAGTTATTAAATAAATGTACTTTATCTATAAATAAAAAAGAATGCAGTAAAAAAGTACAATATTATCGTCGGAAGTGGAGTGAAAGTATAAAGTAGCACAAAATGAAAATACTCTAAATTGTGTAAAATTTGCTCTCACTGCTGCTGAGCCGTAGAGGAGGAAGCGTCGCCCTGACGGAGTCTGTCCTGCTCTCTAGGTTCAGATGTCCAAACGCTACGGTAAATTTGGTAAATTCACCTTCACAGCTCACGCCTCTGGTCAGCACTACCTTTGCTTCCAGACCAACTCCACCAGGTTCGCCGTCTTCGCCGCAGAGAGACTGGTGAGACCTACGGACACAAAAACGGCACAAACAAAATGTATCTGAGTCCGTGGATCACTGTGAAGGCACATCTGAGATTCAGTTTTTTTGTTAATAACTTCTTGTTTTCCTCCTTCGTGATGCACAGAAGCTACATTTGGACGTTCAGATGGGAGAGCACTCGATCGACCCCAAACCCGACAAGACCAAAAACAACATGGAGGTTCTGGAGAACAGCCTCAAACACCTCAAAGATCAGATGATGTACATCACCAGCCAACAGGAGTACCAGAGGGTAAATCAGTATTTCGCTGCAAAATCCCACGATATGACAGTACATGTGAGTACAGTGCACAAGACGGGAGCTCAGAGAAACGGGTAGAAGCAGCGTGGTACCGTGTTGTTGTTTTTTTTATATTTACCAATGCTAACGAGGATTACCTTTCGGCCTGCGTTTAGGTGAATTAGGTGTTTGTATGTTCCCGTCCTTTCCTCCAGGAGAAAGAGGAGGTGTTTCGTCAGATCAGCGAGGACACCAACAGTAAAGTGCTGTGGTGGGCCGTGGTGCAGACCTCCGTTCTGCTGTCCGTTGGTTTCTGGCAGATGAAGCGACTCAAAGAATTCTTCATCGCCAAGAAGCTCGTGTGATGATGACCTGCGACCTATCAGCTCTAAGCCGGATGGCCTTATAACATGTCCATACCTGTATCGGTGTATACACTGTAGACTGCATACCGTATGCCTTTAAACACTTTAAAATCTAATAGCATATATAGGAATACAAACGGAGTATGGCTGACAGATAAAACAAACACCAACACTGCTTTTAAAATGTTTTTTTTGTGTGTATGATCTGTACAATATTGCCAAAAACTACAATATTTCTAAAGGGTTCTTATAAACTCTTCTTTTCTTCAGCTCTGTTGCTCTTCAAACCACACTGCATCAGTCTGGAGTTAACTGTACGCTTGTTTAAGACTGACATCAACACACAACTGTTTATACTTCTGTAAAAGATAAATATATGAACATAGCTTAGCTGTTTTGAGCCCCCCCCCCCAATAAGCAAATATGCACAATGTTTACCAAGACAGAACACACACCATCACTGGGTAGGCTACTATGTGAAAACAATAAATGTCATTTGATTAAATGTGTTTTGTGATTATTACCCCTTTTAAAACAAGATCAGTAATAAAAGAAACTTGAAAATTAAACTTAGTTAGTTGAAGTTTAAAGTGAAGTTAAATTGATTTTATTAACTTCCTTGTCAAAGTGTTACTAGATGAGTCAATACTTCATCTTGTAGTTTAGGGATATGTAAATGAGCTAGCTAGCAGCTAGCTAGCCATTAGACATTAGCTTAGCCAGCACTGACTGCCTTAAGTTCTGGTGAATATAGCTAAATATATTGGAGATATGTAATCCAGCTAGACAGACAGTTACATCAGACCAACGCCTGTAGTTTAGAAATGGTTTATAGTTTTAACATTAAATTAAAATAGATTAAAAGGGCAGTTAACAACGTTACTCTCTTCTATTTAGCTGCCTAGCTAACGTTAGGTAGCAGTTAGCTTCACTGGCAACGGGATACTCTATAAGGTAATACAAAAAAGAAATGTGCTTAACGTTACTGTGGGGGTGCGCCGAGTTATAAAGTTGTCTTGAGCTTAACACGAGTACAGAAACGAGGTTTAAAGGCTCAGTGAAGGTGGCAGCTGTTAGCAAAACATATGCTAACAACAACAAACGACCCCTGCTAAGCTACAACGAGTTAGCTTGACTTGAAGCTAACCTCGTGTTCCTGCAGGTCTTCGGATGTCTTCCTGGGTCTGCTGCAACTCCTGCTTCCTCTCCCCCAGTGCTGACAGACAACTGGCGGTCACGACCTGTGGCCATGTCATCTGCAGTGTCTGTTATCAAAAAGGTACAAGAGATGCAAAACAAATCACTGTCGTGACTGTTTGTTTGTGTTTTTAGTGGTTCGGCGCCATGTGTTCAGGCAGGCTTAAAGTGTGATTAAACAGGGACATCTGTTGGAAGTCAGGGGATATTGCAGAGCCGATGACTCACTTTTACACCAGGTGTAATGTTACTTAACGGTATTTATGGTCACACTGGGCTTAATATTGTTCTTGTCCATCGCTGAATAACAGCAGAGGGAGTCAAAATCTCAGCTCCAGAGTGAAATGACACTGTTTATCAACATTGTTGATGTGGGGGAATCTTTTAAGTACACTCCTGGAAGTCCCTTTGTCCCACTTTGGGAGCCTCTAAACAGATTCACGGGCCTGGGATGTGTCCCTGATGGGTCTAATGTCAGCCAAACTCTCAAGAGTTTAATTATATTTTAATTTGCTCTGGGCTGGCTTCCAGAGTTAAACCCCACAAGGTTACGCTTAATCCATTTTGGGTCTCGTAAAGCGCTTTAAGAATCCCTTTTTTTGTTCAGTTCCTGTATCGGATTTAGAGTCTACATGTCGTCTATTCAGTGTAAGCCTAGAAAGGTTATGCATTTTGTATTTTTGTCCATCTATAATTGCAACTTTTCAATTCAGGCAAACCAGGCAAGTGTTTGATATGCAGCGCCAAATGCCAAGTGTCCTCTCTGTCTGACAAAGTAAGCATCTAAGCATCCTTCTTCTTCGTCGAATGGCTCATCGCCGGCTGTCTGGCATCGTTTTACAGAGCTGCTCTCGTCACAGTCGTGTGAAATGTCTTTGTTTCAGAGCAGTGCGGAGGTGAAGGCTCTCTTCTCCGACATCAACTCCGTGGCAACCAAACACATGACGGAAATCAGCAAAGTGTGGTCATTTTCAATCTCATCATAACATATTGAAAAACAGTCTGGTGAACTGTTCTCATATCGGTTCAGTCTGTCGGTTCAAGAGGATTTGAGTTGTAGAAACAATATATATTTTATATTTCCTCCTTTTCTTAGGTTATAACGTTCCAGGCAAGACATCAAAAGAGACTGCTGACTTACTACCAGCAGAGGGTGAGAGACGTCTGCATGTAGTTTACACAAATATAAATATAAAAAGATGTATACAATTAGATATGAACACTACTCACAGTATAATGTAGCCATACCTGCCGTACGACTGCATCAACAACCATTTTATCAATTGCAGAACGAGAATTTAGAAGAGATTTTAGTCAAGATGAAGCAAGACATGCAGCAGATGGCAAAGTAAGATAAACCATACGTTTATGGTGCGTTTTCATACTTATTTCTCAGCTGCGGTTCGTGAACATTTGGGTGCCTTTGTCGTTCATTTTGATTTTGTCCCTTTTTAAAAGGAAGCTGCATGAACAGAGTGCCTACATCTCTACGCTGGAAAACTCTCTTCAGCACCAGAGGTACGGCAGAGGGCAGATTTAACACATCTTAAAGTGTGTCATTCATTTGATACAATTTGATGGATTTGCAAGATTCGAGACCTGTTAAAATATATAAAATGTTTGTAGTCGATCTTTTTTGTTATTGCTTGTAAATTTGATCTTTAGCTGACAGGTTTTCCTACTTTTAACAGACGCTTTTCTGTGTAAGTCGCCCGTCTTTAACCGTTCCACAAACTACTATACTGACAAATTCATTTTCCAAAGTGTTTGCTAATAAGCAGTTGGCTTCTGTCTCCCATTCTTGTCGACGCTCTTTCCAGCATCAAATTAGACTAAATGATCTCTGGAGCTACTAAAACCTGTAATGATTGTAAATTCAATGGCCTCTTTTGCGTTTGGCAGCACTTTATTTAGCCTATGAAGTGTTTTTTTTACAACCAGCTGGCTGTTACTCCTCTCTGCTCACTAGGTGTCACTTCTGGCACATCTACATCAGAGCTGCAGCTAAGTCCTCTTTAAACATTCAGTAAAATACTGGAAGGAAAAAAATCTCAATGAACCGAAATTCTGATTTAAAAATCATTCGTCTGGCTTAAACGCAGCTTGAAGGAAGTAGAGTCCTCACCTTCTCTCCTTCTGGGATTCAAACCGACAACTACGTTATTAGCGGCTACGTCTGTTGAGCTGATTAACCAAGTTCATTACTGTGTTTCACTCAGTGCCAAAGTGTCACTGGCGCCTCAGGTGAGCCGCAGTTCCTACACGCCGCATGGACAAAAATCAGGTAAAATAACTATTTCTGAATTTTGTGTGACTTTTGTATCGGTGATTGCAGACAGTGTTCTATTGGACTCTGCTCACAGCGGGGCTGGAGTCGAGTCCAAGTCGAGAGTCCAAGTCGAGAGTCCAAAAACACAGAACAACTCCTTTTCAGTATTCTTCACGCTGTTGTGCATCGTAAGAGTCAAATGTAGGAGGATTAAGAACGTGTTGAAATGTGATCGGTAAAGAAAGTAATGTAAGTTTGTCAAAAATGTTGCATTATTTACTAAAGCTGAGTATTACTCGAGCCAAAGGCGACAAAAAACACTCACTGTGGGCTGAGAAAGAGGCGAGTTATTCCACTGACTGAGCATGAAACGGGCTCACGCTGTGGTCACATCACTGAACTGTGTGTTTTCATACATGACCACTAATGTCTAATCATCATTCATAGAGTTTGGTGGTCGTTAATGTTGTGTCTCTCGTTTGGTGTCAGTCCTACAGATCCAGTATAACTCCCCCATGTCCCTCTCAAGACACCCCTCAGCGACTAATATGTGAGTGTCCGTTCTCCCCGTACCTCTGAGCGTCCCCCCCCCCCTCCCCTCCCTGTGTGTCTCTTTGCTCTGCGCTTCATTACTGCCTCGCCACAGGAGAGAGGGAATGCAGGAGGTGTTTCACAGGGCAAACAAGCCATATCCTGAGCTCAGCCCCGGCGTCTTATGTTAGCTTTAGCTGCTGTGTAGCTTTGCCGTGCCCTGCGGTTATCTACACACACACACACACACACACACACACACACACACACACACACACACATGAGAAAGCTAAGCTTAGCTCGGGTTTAGTCAGGATTCCCTGTCGGGTTTCCGAGACACCGTTGACACAGGACTGATTGTGTTTAAAAGTACAAATGGGTTTTTTTATCCGCTGAGACTTTAGATTCTTTTGCTGAGTGAGTAGATGATGGACAGCGGATATTAATAACCCCATTTACAGCATTACCACGTATTTTTCATTAAAAAAGTAAATTGATTATTTGAAAGGAATTTTAACAGGAATTACTCATAAAATATTTAGATTTTAGCTGCTGAACTTAATTAAAAAGCTGACTTTCAAGTTTCGGTGAAATGAATGATGTTTTCAACAAATAAACAAGAAAGTTTGATATACAATATTGGATAAACAACCATCTAATACTAGTCTTAAAATATATTTTTTTCTCAAAACCAACAAATGCATAAAAAAACTGTTTATAAAACTCTTCAACGCTGAATTTTCCTGAATCATATACAACTGAAATGATGTGCATCATTATGAATTTCTCAAATAAAAATCATCTCATTCTAGAGTCATATTTTTTAAATGATGTAAAGTTTTTTGGGGGGGGGGAAATTACTTTTGCGCTCTCCTAAAAATCAGAATATGTGTCTCTCTGGAATGAAGCGATGACGTTACTCAGTCATTCAGCTCCTTCTAAAAACAATGAGAAGAAGAAGTTCAGGCTCCACTGCGGCGCTCAGCCGAGCGACACCAGCAGGACTAATGAAGCGCGCTCTCCTGTCTTGCAGCAACGACAACATGGACGTGGATGAAAGGAGTCTGTTCAGAAAAGTAAGAGTCATCATTTCACCTGCAGTCGGCCTCCATCTGTGCTTCACAGTTTGCGTAATGTGACGTATGAGAGCCGTCAGGGTTGTGTAGCCCTCTTCACATTAACCTCGCGACTTCAGTCCACAAAGAATAAAAGAACCTTAAAGTCCTGATTTGTGCTCTGTCTCTCTGTGTGTGTCTCCTGTCTTTCAGCCGAACAACGTCCCCAGGCTGTCATTAATCAGTCCTCCACAAGATGGACGAATGGGTACGAGCTTTGCTTTTTTTTTTTTTTTGACGTGTCAAATTCAGCTCATAACCTTTGATCTGCTTCGGTGATTTATCTGTGCCGTGACTCCGTACAACTCATTATACCAGTAAAATTCACGGTCGGGTGTTTGACTCCGAGCACTGATCCCACGTGTTGTGCTGCCAAAGGATGCAGCGCAACACAGCCGGAGAGCTACGCATCGAAGGCTGCATACTTATGTCACATTGACGCAGACATAATTGCCCCGTAATCACCCCGACAGAAAGCGTCTCGCAAGCCTTGCTCGGCGGCTCCACGGTTGACCACCCACAGGGATTAAACCGATGCAGATGTTGGCTGTTATGTTTCGGATCGCACCTTCCTGAGCTCGTTCTCTGTGATTATTCACTTCCTTAAAGGATTTGACCTCCATTGCGGCAGATGAATTGGGCGACAGCCGTCTAATGTTAATCGGATTGTGCAGATCCTCACTAAACCTGTGTGTGTGTGCGCGTTTGATTTTAGACAATTATTGTATTGAAGGAAATCATAATATTTAACCAGCGGTAGCAGATTTATTGGCCACAGATAATTAAATGTTTTGTTTTTGCTAGATAAGGATGTCATGTGCAATTTCTATTATAAAGCTCTCTGTAGCAGAGGATTGTTTTGCCCTGTTTGGTTAGCAACATCTAAATGTGTGTGTGTGTGTGTGTGTGTGTGTGTGTGTGTGTGTGTGTGTGTGTGTGTGTGTGCGCGTGTGGGGGGGGGGGGGATTCTACCATTTATCTTTGTTTTTTTCCAAATGAGACTTGCACAATGTGACGGTAGAAGAAGCACATGAGCCTATAATGACCCAGAAACATCTCAGGCATGTTTGCAGCCGTTATGAGTTATTATATATCTGTGCGAGTTGTGCTGAAGGTTAACGTTGGATCTTCTGGTGGCTTTTTTGTTTTTAGGCACCGTCCCTCACAGGTCGGCCAACCACAGCATGCTGCTCAACCGCTCAGCTCGCTCGGCCACAGTCAGGTGACTCAATTCATCCAGTAAGGACATCGTGATGAAATCAGAATAATGGAGATTTAGTGTTTTTACAGACATGCTCTTTTACATTTTCTAAACTAATCAACTCAACATCTGCTTTGTGAGCAACTTGACTGATTGTGAGTCTAACAAGAGGCTGAAATGCATCTGGATGCTTTTAATGAATTGTATATTAACTCTTTTCTCTTCTCCTGTACTCTTATGTCATCTCCTCTCCTATACTCTCCTATCCTCTTATGTCCTCTCCTGTACTCTCCTCTCCTCTTATGTCTTCTCCGATCATCTCCTGTACTCTCTTCTCCTCTGCTGTCCTCTCCTCTCCTCTCTTCTTATGTCCTCACCTCTCCTGTCCTGTACTCTCCTCTCCTCTTATGTCTTCTCCTCTCCTCTGCTGTCCTCTCCTCTCCTCTTATGTCCTCTCCTCTCCTCTGCTGTCCTCTCCTCTTATGTTCTCTCCTCTGCTGTCCTCTCCTCTTATGTCCTCTCCTCTGCTGTCCTCTCCTCTCCTCTCCTCTTATGTCCTCTCCTGTCCTCTCCTCTCCTCTCCTCCCCCAGTCGTTATCAAGGATCTCCGATGACCCAAGATGTTTCATACGGCCAGAGCTCTGGATGGACGTCTCCCTTCTCCAAACCTTTCTCCGTCTTCAGACACAACATGTCCTCCCTGGTCAGCCCTCCTCCGAATCAAACGCACACATAAACTGTCTTCAGCCTTCGGAGGAAACACACCAGGATGTGTGTACAGAGCTATCCATGTCTCTCACAGCCGTGAATGAGTCACCAAAGAGTGAGTGTGTGTGTGTGTGTTGTTGTAACAACCCTGGATTCACAGGTGAAGCATCATACTTTACATCGATGACTTAACTCAGACTCTGTTTTGTTGAATTGTCTTTCAATCAATTAAAGTGATGAAATAATGCTTTGAGGATCTGGTGTCGTGTTATCAACAGGTCCACTGGAGTTGTTTAGCCGTGTTGTCTTTGAAAGTGAAGTACTTTCACTAATCCAGCAGAGAGGCCGGCAGGCCTCGACCCACAGAGCCTCACAAGCTGCTCGCCGAAGGCACAATGTGACGCCGCGCTCGCCGTGCCGCGCCAGCGCCTGTTCAATTTACAAAGATAACCTGGGATTACGCTCGCGGAAAAATACGTCCATTTATTTGGATTCAACGAGGCCAAAAAACGCTGCAGTGACATCAAGACAAACCCCTTCAGGCGGCGACGCAGTCGACTCTCCCTTCAACGACACGGCCTCCGAAAACCCCCCCGCCGCCGCCGCCGCCGCTCGTCACTGCAGTAACACGACTCGTGATTTCACCCTCCAATCTTGTTACAAAACAGCTGCGAGTGAAGGCGAAAGCAAAGTGTAGCCATACAGAAACGTGACACCACCTGAAGTCATCGCAAGCAGAAGCGGTGGAGCGGGCGGCGAGGACGGCCAGATGTGTTCAGACAGGTCGCTCCTCGCTTTTGTCGACCCGCGCTTTTGCCTCTATTGTCCCCGGCTGTCAGGGTGTTGAATGGTGTCTATTGAAAAGGGCTCAGGTGTGACTGTGTGTGTGTGTGGTGTGTTCTGGGTTTGTACACGCTATATTCAGGCGCTAACCAGCGTGTGTGTGTGTGTGTGTGTGTGTGTGTGTGTGTGTGTGTGTGTGTGTGTGTGTGTGTGTGTGTGTGTGTGTGTGTGTGTGAAGTTAAAGGGTATTGTACAGAGTCAGTAGGCCTGATCCTCCTCTGTGCTCCAGTGGGATTTGAAGTCGTTTCCTGTTTTTTAAGGTCCACTTAGAGAGAAATGGCTCCCCGGGGCAAACTAAGCTGTCATGGTGTCACACTCTGACAGAGAGAAGACTAAATCAGATTAATCTCTCCCTTATGCCCACACACACACACACACACACACACACACACACACACACACACACACACACAGGGTCATCTCTTGCGCTGTATTTTTCCCAAGTACAATAATGTGTGTGTTGTACTTTTCTTTTGAAATAGTCACACCATTCTCAAGACATCTCCTTCTCCCTCTTTATCTGTCTTCCCTCTCTTTCTTACCCCTCTGCGCACACACACACACACACACACACACACTCTCTCTCTCTCTCTCTCTCTCTCTCTCTCTCTCTCTCTCTCTCTCTCTCTCTCTCTCTCTCTCTCACACACGCACACCTCTGCATGCCTCCAGGCTGTACAAATGAGCCCTGCCACTTCAGAGAGCTAAAGAAAACTATTCTGATGTCAGTAGTAATTATTCAGCAGCGTGTTCCCACAGCTTGTCCACCCCTCCCTCCCTCTCGGCCCCCCCAATTTACATCTTTGTGTGTGTGTGTGTGTGTGTGTGTGTGTGTGTGTGTGTGTGTGTGTGTGTGTGTGTGTGTGTGTGTGTGTGTGTGTGTGTGTGTGTGTGTGTGTGTGTGTGAGTGAAAGAGAGGCTTCTCTCTCTTAATCTGATCCAGATTTCACACTTTGTCACTCAGTATTTCACTCGTGTACCTTCTGGTGCTGTAAGTGTAATCCCCTCTAGGCAAGACACAACATGAACTAAATGATTTCACACTGGAGCTATTTGTCTGTCTGAGGTCCACAGAGAGGCTCACAGTGCACCACCACTAATGAAGACCTAACCTGGACCCAGAAAAGACACACGTTTGGATTCTTTCTTAACATATTTGCATACTCTGAAACCTAATATTTATTATGGTGTGAGAGCTTTTTAAACACGTATGTTTCTGTGCTTTTAGTATCCTCTGTTGAGCCACGAATAAACCAAATAGATCTCATTAATTATAGTTAACGGTCTCTGGAGCAGTGCAAGATACAGCTGAGGCTTGATGAGATGATCTAGAAGGAAGAAAAAAATTTTAGCTGAAGAGAATTATGTTCGCTTGTGACACACTGAAGAGTTTTACCTCTCGTGGATTAAAGAGCCGATGAAAAATGAAACAATCTATATGATATGGTGTGGAGTGATACGGTGTTATATTGTGTTATATTTCATGAAAACGTCACATTTTGCTTTCCCTAGAAGCAGCTGGATATTATATCAAAATAGTCCTTCGTCACCTTTCAGTTAAAATGTATTGTGATGATAATATAATCCTGTTGTGTCACCATTAATGAATATATACATTTTTTGAAATCTAAACAAAATACAAATATTCTTTTATTTAATGCATAACATGGTTTCACCACTTTATAGATGGTGTTATGTACATTTTGTCTATCATAATATGTTGTACATTGAAATCACGATATATCATCTTATTTATAAATCTACAAATCATTCCTTCTGCAGCTGGCAGAGTGAAATACTTTATAGAAAATATGGAGGTAAGTTGGAGTTGCTGCGCGCTGCACTGACTTGACATTGAGTCGATCGGCCTATAGGTGGCACTGTGGTCTACCTCAGCCTGGTTTACGTCACGACGGCTCCAGCATGCATTCCTCTGCTGTGTGTGTGTGTGTGTGTGAAGGCCTTTGGACCACAGCTGCCTCTGATAGGGATCGACAGGATGAGGAAGGAGACACACACACACACACACACACACGCACACACACACACACACACACACGTCTGTTCACATCTGCTGCTTTTGAATAGGGTGAAAAGGATGACATCGAGGAATTGTTGGACGCACAAGGCGGGCAGCTTTGTTGCAACTTAGCGGAAGAGAGCTGAATCGAGGGCGGTTTGTGAGTCAAAGAGGAACAGGTGAGGATGGGTGACCTGGACCACTCGTACTCTCCTCAGGACGCACACACACACACACAAACACAAACACATAAACACACACACACAAACACACAAACACATAAACACACACACAGGCATCCCACATGTGAAGGCAGGCAGGCTGTTGCCTTTGAAGGGGCCCGGCCTCCTCCAACTGTCCCATGCATGCTTGAGTGATGTCAGCACGGCTGTGGAAAGATTCCTTTCCTGTCACACACACACACACGCACACGCACACACACACACACACACACGCACACGCACACACACACGCACACGCACACACACACACACACACACACATGCACGTGCACCACACACTTCCTTATCACACACAATCTCTTTTCACACACCAACTTGTCTTGCCTTCTTTACTACTTTCTTAAACAAATGCACACACACACACACACACACACACTTGTTTGCGTAACACACACTGACTCTGACTTTCTTCCTCTCTTTTTCTGTCTTACGCACACACACACACACACACACACACACACACACACACACACAGACAGAAAGAGAGACACACACTTGGCAGGATGTGCGGGGAGAAAAAGGGGCCGAAAGACAACACTGAGATTAGGAGGCTTTTGTCACGGCTCTGTGGCAGACTTTAAAGGCCTTGGCTCCCTTCCCCTCTGCCAGATTTCTTTCTTTTCTCACCCTGTCTGTCCTCCATCCCTCTCTTTTCACGGGGGGGGGGGGAGGAAGGTAAACATTTGGTACACAGAGACAGTGAAAGGGAGGAAGGATGGAAGGGAGGGATGGGTGGAAGAAGGATGGAAGCCGCCTGTTGCCCCCTTTTAGCCTCGTTTTTTTTTGTGTGTTTTTGTTTTCCTAGTTTTAATGGCGGCTTTGTGGCTGTGTGGAGGATGAGTGGAGAGAGGGAGAGGTATGCAAACAGAACAAAGCCTCAACAATGCCAGCCAGGTGTCTGTGTTGTTCCCATCTGTGTGTGTGTGTGTGTGTGTGTGTGTGTGTGTGTGTGTGTGTGTGTGTGTGCATCTAACTTCCATGTGCACATGTTGCATATGCACTCTCAGTTGTGTGTGTGTGTGTGTGTGTGTGTGTGTGTTTAGGTATCTTTCAGGTTCCGATGAGTGGATGTGTGCATGTTTTCTCTCCAGGTGTGTGTCTGTGTGTTTGAGCCCTTCATGGTCACTGACTCCATTCACCTGAGCCGTCCTTTCACAGTGAAGAGGCAGTTGCCGGTAAAAAAAAAAAAGAAAAAAAAAAAAGAAGCTCTTTGGACAGCTTCTCTTCATCACCAACCACAGCTGCTGTTGACTCAAGCGCCCAGGAATCTCCTCCACGGGTTCACACCCTTTTAACCAGCCAACCGCACACCAGGGCCCTCTGAGAGCGAGCAAAAGGTCCCGCAAGACCTCAAGGTCTAAGGGACTAAACATTTGCTCTGGCAGCGGACAGGATTTAGTCAAAAATTGCAGCCATCTTATTGGTCGGAGGACGTCCTCACAGCCTCCTGCTCAGCCGGCCACACGGTCACTGAACCCCAAAGGCCTTCAAAACCACACACTCCAAAAAGATAAACGTTTCATTCACAAAAAGTCTCACACTGACGAAGACTTTTTTCAGTTGCTATTTTTCCTTCATAAAATAAATTGTAGGAACCTTTTTTACGGATCCTCCTTTGAGTTGAACAGATCTCTGCAAAACAACGAGAACATTATTCTGACAAGACATCTCTGAACCATCAACATCCTGCTGGAACTTTAGTGTGAAAAAGTCTTATCAGAATACAAAATATGAAGGTTAAACTACAGATAATTTCATGTATAAATAAATAAATGTCTGTATTTTTGTTTTCATTCACTGCTGTTTGTATTAATATGTTATACTTAACATAACCTCAAATATACTGTAGAGTCTTGTTGTTCTTATCCTTCAGTTTTTTTTCAAATTACCATCAAACCTCCATTACACTACATTACATTAGTGTACATTACTGTACATTACATTACATTACAGTACATTACATTACCTTTACGTTATAAATAAGAATTGCTAACTCAGGACTTTTGATGCCACAAGCCAAAGTCATAAAGTTTCATGATTTACACGACCGATGTTATTAAAACTCGTTCAACCGTCTTGGTGGACAAATTGAAACGCTTCACTTAAAATGGGTTTATATTAATATGTGAAATAAAAACCTGCGGTTCTGAAACGTTTTAAAGGTTCTCTTTAAACGGCGTGTCTTGTGAAGAGCAGAATCAAAGAACACACCGTGTGAAACTATACTCAGGTCACATCGTGGATTGGTCCACAATGTGTCTTATTATTGTTTCCTAATTCATTTGGACGGTCGCTTGAGACTTCATGTCTGTTTGAAGAGGATCATCGCTGCTTGTTTGTGTAACAGGACACATGATATTTCATGTGTTTATTGACGTTTCTACTGTATGTTGACTGCTGGGCTTTGACCTCGAGGGAAAACGTAGGATCTCAATGAGACTCTCACCTGGTTAAACAGAGGCTAGATAGAGAATGATTCGTTTTTTAATGGGAAATTAAAAGTTACTGCATTGTTAGATTTAAAAGATTGTTATTTATTCCTAGAAATAAAAAAAAGTACAGAATTTCTTAATTTTAACATCAATAAACTTCATCCAAGGATCCAAATGACAAATGAAGACGTTATCGGGCCTCTGTGACGTTTCTTCCTCCGTTCCCGTTTCTGCACATTTCTTTTTCCCGTTTCATTCGACACTTCCACACTCTTCACTGATCTCCTCTCCATTTTCTCAACACATCTGTCAGCGGCGCAGCTCTGTGTCATCCTCCTCCTCCTCCTCCTCCTCCTCGTCCTCCTCCTCCCTGCTTCTCTTCATCTTTCCCTCCTCTGACTGTCCTCCTCCCCCTCGACTCTTCAAGTCAATCAGATTCACCGGGGGAACAGAAAAAGAAGCAGGAGAAGCAGGCTATAAACTTTAAGATAAGGAAAGAATGAAAGTTGAATGTCAAGAATGTTAAACAAAACATATTTGCCTTGGACACTTCCTTTTATCCGGACAGTTTTAACTCACACAAACACAAGTGTAGTCCGTCTGTCACGGCTGTAAATCCTACACAACCGCTACTATTTGTTTATCGCCAGTGAAGCTTACCAGATGTATGGAAATCCAGCGGATCCTGGATTTGTAAATCCCTGGGTTAGATCATGTAGTTGTGAGTAACTGTTGACTTTGCAACAACATCAAAACCACAAATTCCTGTGAGGGATTTCGCTCCTCTGTATTTCTTCAGGGTTTCTTTTCTCAAACTTCTTTTCCTTCCCCAAGGCTCATAAACCTTGTATTTCAATCTTCAACTTTTGTTTTTTAAACAGTGTTTCCATATTAATGATCCTGCGTTGGTCCAAACATCCAATACATGAGGGGGGGGGAGGGTCCGGTCCATTGTATGTGATGTCTGATTCATTTTCAATGAAAAGTGGGGAAGTTTAATCTAGCTCCTAAATAATTCTTTTTAACAGACTTTTAATCTAACTGCCTTTTATATTTTGTTCTGAAAAGTGATGTTCAAATGAAGCTATATGAATAAATGCCTGCAGCCTCCCAACATTTACTGAATCCAGCGTTTTAGCATCTTTCTGTGCATTGTTTTAAGAATATTTCCTGCAACTTTACTGTTTTAGGTTTACCCTGTTTCCAGACGCTCCAGCCCCAAATGTTGTGCTCAAAGACCCCGAAACTTTCACGTTTTTAAAATACCGTCAACTTTGTGTCATTTGCTCTAAAGTCTCTCTGACTGGACCTTCAAGTCAGTGGAGCAAAAGATCTATTAGTAGGTATATATATATATATATATATATATATATATATATATATATATATATATATATATATATAACCACTCTAACATTGTCATTGGGGTTGTTCAGGGCTACGACTACTACGACTACTACGACTACGACTACTACGACTACGACTACGACTACGAGTACTACGACTACGACTACTACTAATTGAGTAAATGCTCCTCTGTTGGCCTAATGTATTGAAGACCACGTTTCCTGATCATTGTTGGTCATCAACTCCCTGATTTGCAGTTGGAGCAGCACAGATCTTTATGGCATTCTGATTTAAAAATAGCAGATTTTTCAGCAAAACATTAATTTAGTAAATTCAAATTTTGAGTAGTTAACAAAATAGTCAGATTGTGCTGTTTTTAGGTGGCAGGAGTGACAATGAGTCATCCTCAACATCTGTTGTGTTATTGTTTCAGAATGATGAAGACAGTTGCAGAACATTTAGTGACAAAATAGGATGTCGACTCAACAGGGTGATTTTGTTCTTGCTGTCATGTTTCTCTGACATGCTGTACAGATCAGACTGTAGCTGGAACAATTAGCATCTTAAGCGTCAGATATTTTCCTCACACGTTGGTGGAAACCGAGCACATTTGAGCGCAGACTCAACTCCTCAATTTCTCCGCCTGCTGGAGGTGTAAATAGGCAACAGGTTTTTTTTAGCCTCATCAACTTTTTAACATAATTAATGAATTGCTCTATTTTGTGTTTACAGCTTGTTCTGCTGCTCCCAAGTGGCACCCCCAAAAAAAGTGATTAAAACTGCTTGTTGGAGGTCAAAGAGCTACGTCAGAAGTAAAGACGTCTTGGATGACGAACGCCTGCGCTGTCAGCCACAAACGCTCAACAGACCGACTCAAGCACCACCTTCAACTTCATCAAGTCGAAGAACTGGAAAGGCGCCACGTAACATGTTGCTAAAAACCTACAGAGTCCTCTTTTAAGCTGTTTATTATCGTCTTACTCCGTTCCCTGCCCTGTGTTCACCTCCACCCTTTTTTTTTTTTTTTTTTGCAGTGCCCCGTCCTTTCAGCAGGGTTCTTCTATTCCCTCAATGAGTCAGAGAGGCAGAGCGAGATGCTGGGCCTTCACACCCTCCGTCCGCACGCACCGCTTGTCCATCCGTCATCCCTCCAGACGGACACGCTGACAGATGAAACGCCGGCTGCAGTTCTCACAATCGAAGGGCTGCAACTATTTAGAGGACACTCACTTAAAAAACATTCCCATGGCACTGAGAGGTTTTGCACTGGGCTGGAACCTCTTTCTGTGATGCGTCAGAAACAGGCAGAAAATTGATTGATAGACACTCGGAAATAAACATCTTGTCTTGCAAATATTGTTACTGTTAAAAATAAAAGACTGTAAGGTGTAGATTTAACTTTGTTTTAATGGCACCAATAAAATGATTACAATGGGAAAAACAACATTTTTAACCTAAATGACAATAGACTGTACAAGATTGTCGATACAAAGATTATCGATAAAATTTCGTATATTCCGTCCGTACGTATAAATACAGTATCTTACAATGACATGAACATGGTATTTGCTACATAGCTTATTACTTATATAACACAAAATCCACTCATGCAGTATAATGCCCAATTATATGAAAATAAAACATAAATTAGAAACACAATTTCTTTTTTTGAATCTTGAGACAGCTCAGTATCGATAATGTTTAGAGGGCCAATGTGTCGCCGAAACAGTCTCACTAGATGATCCAACGCTTACTACGCTAATGTCGCTCCGTGTTCACGCTAGTGGTGAGACACGGGCTCTCTGCTGGCAGTCGGTTAGCTTTGACACAATAAAACTACACTGGGTTTCACTTGTAAAACGGAAAAACACAGCGCCGGTCGAGGAAAAGCGTAACTGTTTCGGACACTTTTCCGTAACTCCAACATTAGAAGCAAAAAATGAAAAACGAAAGGACACGCTCCAGATGTTTCAAAACAGAAAAGATGGGAGGACAAGAACAACATGTCAAGAGGGAAAGCCACATTTCAAGACTTGTATTCATATTGTTTCTGGCGAGGAGATCATTTTTGATGTTATTCTTTGTGATCTGATGTTCTTTTATATGTATTTGAATTGTTATACAGGAAAGAAGAGAGGACACTGTGGGAAAGAACAAGATCACAGGCTGCTGTGGGCTTGAGATGCACATGTTAATTCATATAGTTGAATATGTCTCTGTGTGTGTGTGTGTGTGTGTGTGTGTGTGTGTGTGTGTGTCTCATCTGATCTGAAGGATGCATGTTTTATAGGCTCCACCTTATTAAAAGTCTCCTCATTCAGAAGGTGAAATAACACTAAGAACTTGACATAAAAATGATGCAAAATATTGGAGAGGCTTGAATAGTAGTTGGGCATAGAGGAAGTATCCGTGTGTATATGTTTGTGCATTTTCCTACTTTGAGTTTAAACATTTACGTGCAACAACCCGCGCTTAAGAACGACCACATGTGCAACTCGAGTTCCCAGGTGATTTCAATATATCACTTCCCGTCGCACGCTTGTTAAAACACACACTTGTAAAGTTCTCACTGTTGTGCTCCGTCCTGTCGAAGGTCTGCAGAGAGAAACGCTCGAGCGATCGACGACACGTCGAGCCAACACTTTCTTTCGTATTTCATGTTTTTTGCGTTCTTTTTATGATTTATATATCTCCGGAGGGAGTCGCCCCGCCGTTTCCACCGCTACGTTACGTCACATGGCGTGAGAGTGCTGAATGAAAGAACTAACAGATCATTCAAGTGCATGAACCCAATACTCTATTTCACCAGTTTTGCAGATGATTTGATGCTTTAGTTGTTGCATTTTTAGAAGTAAGCTTTAGATTTTGGATTTTAGTGCGAGTGGAAACACATTTTATACCCTAAAGACCTATTTTCCTCATGATCTTTTGGGGTTTTGTGGTTCCCTCACACCTTCCGGTTCTGGGTCTTATAATCACCCAGCACAGCTGACCATTACTTTATACCCACGCTCTCCAACTAGAGCTTGTGTTGGCTGTGAAAGCAGCGTTCTCCAGGATCATTTATACAGTCTACTAATTGCTTCACTCATAACAGCTGCAGGTGACCTCCCTGTTCACCGATCAAAGGCTCTGAACGCCCACACAGGTGTGTTCACTTAATGTGGTCTGATTAGACCTCTGCTGAGGATGAAGCCAGGAGCAGCGATGCCGGGAATTCGACCAAACCCAATCATTTAATAAGAGTTATGAAGGGTTCAGCTGCCCAGCTCTACAAGATGCAACAAAACTACAAACAACACGCCAGGGCTTTGAAAAGGCAATAAACACGAGACCCAAAATCCATCTCATCATTGAAAACGTCGATAGAATTAGTAGGAAATCTGCCGACGAGTGAATGGAAACATACAGATTTAAATAACGCAGACTTCTCTTTGTATATATCAAGTTATTATTCTAATGTATTGTCATTATACAGCACTGAGAGCAGTTGATGTACTTGTAGCTGGACAGCAGGTACTGCTGTAGTACATGTTAGAACGTTTTTGTAGAATATATGTCTCTAAATGTTTGTGGTAGCGATATCGGTGTCGGTTTAAAGCTGAATTTGACCTTTTCAGCATCTGACGTGTTTCGATGCAGCGTTTTTTTCCATTTTAGCGGCTGACAGAAAGCTCCGCAGGTGAGCAGGCAGCTCTTAACCCAAAGCTTTACCTCTTCAGGTATAAACCAGAGACACCAGACGAGTCCCTCTGCTTCCTAACAAGAGCCTCAGGTCGTATTGTGCAGCGCTTTCGGAAGGAGACCCGAGGACTTAAAGTCAAAGAGTTTAAGATGAAATTCCTCTCTTTTATGTCCTCTAAATCTCACAAGAGATTAACAGGAATCTGTGACATATCCAATGATCCGACAGTGATCCGTGAAGTCTGGAAACGCTTCTTAGAAGGCGCCGCTTCACGCCGAGGCATTGTTGAGGATCCCTCTGCGCCGTTTGCTTAATAAGAGGTTGAACGTACGACACGGAGGAGAACTCTCTCTCTTCTTTAAGTCGGCGAGCGTCAAACAACCTGAAACAGGAAATGACTCCTTACTTCCAGGAAGTAAAAGAATCACATTAGCTGTACTTAGATCTCCTCGTTTGTACTGTAGCTGCTTCTCAAAACGATCTACGGAGAGAGATTGACGCAGTCTGAAGTCGTACTGCGACGTCACACAGTACCCAGGTAGCAGCTGGACATTCATCAGAACGGCCGGTCGGCCCGGCAGAAGCAAAAAGAACCAGCATGCCTGAATCCTTTGCAGAGGGTGTGTGGATACTGTTTGATTTCTGTTATTTATGGCTCAGTTGGGCCGACGCCTGAGATATATACTCTGAAATGAAGCTATTACATTACATACATGCTATATTTCTCGTAATAGATCACCCAGGATGAAGTAGCGCGCTAAATGCCATATAATCGTATTCCACTATATACATGAGTAGCTATAGTTGGAGCCTTTGTAGCGAAGGCTATTTTTTTACTGTTACTGAGGAGGTTGTGGTTGTGTCCAAAGCACTAAAATAAAATAAAAAGGAGAGATTTAAAAGTACAGGAAAAAGCTTTGAATAAAACACGTTTTGGGGTTTTTCTCTCGTAGATTTCTCTGGATCGGCTTCCAGACTTGCCCTAAAAAATAAGAATCTTTGTCTTCTTTCTTTACATTCTTCATTGTTGGTGTGTTGAATAAGTCTGTGTTCACACAATAACGTGGCTGCTGCAGCAGAGTGAGGCAGAGTTGGGTGACCCCGCCGTGGTTCTGACGGGTCTCTCGGGTGCAGGCTGCTGTTCCGTGTTCTTCGCTCCGTTTGTCGGCAGCTTGTTTGGACTGTTGTGAATGAGTCTGCATGCGCGGGGACATGTCCATGTGAATGCGCGGCACCGAAAGCGCGCTAACACTGGTAGTGAATGTGCTGGTGCTGGTGCACTTTCCCGTCCACGTGCGAATGCGTGTGCGTGTGTATGTCCGTGTAGATCTTCGGGTAGACCTTGGGAGCCAACGCGGCGCCTCCCTGAGCCAGGAGCAGCTGCTGATGGGCGACGTAGTCCTCGTACGAGAGACAGTCTTTGTCCCCGGTGGCCGGCTGAGGGGGCAGCGTCGGGCCGGCTCGGTCGCGATTGGCCGCGGGCAGACGCTGCGCGGCGGGAAGAGCGGAGGACGACGAAGGGGAAGAGGAGGAGGAGGAGCAGGTGCGTTTGGATTGGCAGAACCAGAGGAGGGCGGTGCCTAAGATGAAGGCGATACCTGCGGGTATCCCGATAATGACGGGCCAGGGGAGGCTCGGGGACGATGCCGTGGGGACAGCGTTGATTTGGGGCTTCAGATCTGCGAAGAGAGGAGAAGAAAGTGACAACAGGAAAACGACTGAAATGAGATGCGGTCAGCTGGTTGTTGTAAGCTAGCATGGTACCAGCTGGTCAGACGATAGACGGAGCGACACGCTTTGTTTCCTGCTAACATGAAGTCGCCGAGAAAGACTCATTTTGTTGCTGGACTTTTGTAGGAAATAGGAACAAGTATCTTCCTCTCCGGTATATCACACCAGAGGATTACGTATGATTACTATATGTTACTATATGTGAGCACGTTAGCTCGCTCTGACCTGGTAGCACAGTCAGGTAGGCGCTCCTGAAGCTGTAGCCCATAGTATTGGCTCCCAGGCAGATGTACATGCCGGCATCCTCCTCCTTGGCTCTGGTGATCAGCAGCTTGTTGAGGTAGGATCCGTCGGGACGAGACCACACCTCCCCCGTGGGCAGCACCACGAAGCGATGGTCTCCAACCTTTAAATGAAACCACACAAAGTGCAACGTTAACCATCAGTTTCGGTCCAATTTGCCTCGGAAAAACGACATTAACCCGCAGCGGCGCATGTGTCCGTACCTCTATGGTGGAGTTAAACTTGTTCTCGTCACCGGGCTCCACTCTCTTCAGCCACTGAATGACCGGCTTGACGTCGCTGCGGACTTTACACTGGAAAGACGTGGTTCCTCCGTAGTCCACTGTGGTGTTCACGGGGTGAGTGCCGGTCAGGATGGGTTTAGAGTTGGTACGCTCTGAAGAAAGAAGACACATCCGCAGAAAGCATATTTAATATTGACAAAGAAATTGTCAAATTCAGCTGAAACTCTTTTCGTTCAATTTATTTGAAACTGAATGAAACTCCGCGACCCCGTGACCTTATCATCATCTGGTTTCTCGAGCATTGTTTGAACAGTGTCTGCTGCATTCAGCACCTACATCCTCCCGCTCTGCTCCAGGAACACAAACAGATGCCTTATCTCCAGCTCCCGCCCTTTTCTTCCCCAGTTTATACAGCAGAATAAACACACCTGCCACCGACATTCAATGGTCTCCTTTTTTTTTTTTTAGTATCTGCTAATACGATCTCACGAGAACGAAACCCGAGAAAAGAGAGCAGGTGTATGTTTTTACTTGAGGAGTACGCTTCAGACACTTTGCAGCGCCGGCTTCCTTGTCTCTGTTGCGTTTGTAGTGTTACGTGACAGTGCTGCACTGTTTTCTTCTTCTTCTTCTTCTTCTTCTTCTTCTTCCTGAGGGCTCACGGTGCTTTATGTAAGTTCAAAATGACTAAACCTTGAACAAAATGTTGCAGTCACATCATGTCCTGAAGACATCTGGTTAGCTGGCTGCCTTCGATGAAATGCAAAGAAACCGCACCTGCAAACAAACACGGCCAGAACTCAGCTAACACCTAAACAGAGAAGCTGAAAAAAGGGACGGAGGAGGGATGCCGAATGGTGCGGGGGATAAATGCATTTAATTTACGTCATAATTATTACTTTGAGTGCTTTGTCAAGCAGGTGCAAACCCATGTCAGCAAGATCATATTCAGGAATTGCAGTGTGTCCATGATGTACTACACTCTGGTATCTCTACTTACGGATTATATGTTTTGCGAGGGATCTACTGGTTTCAACTCACTCCAACAGCTGTGGATGACTGACAGCCGGGTGAATCTCTGCTGATAGAGAGAATGTCACATTTGACAGACGCGAGCAAGCGGTTGGATTTACTTCCTTTCTGTTTGTGTCTCTCAGGAAAGACTACAGCTGTACTTTAACGTACAACAGATGTGGAGAGTAAACGAGAAAGGAGCCGGTCTGAGGCTCTCAACAGAGCTATCACATGCAGTCACATACATTTCACTGCATGCACACACACACACACACACACACACACACACACACACACACACACACACACACACACACACACACACACACACACATTCAACTCGACCAAACGGCTTAACGTTAAATCATCCTGCGTCAAAACAGCTTTTGCAGCCGTCCGACACAACCTAATGCATCACAAAACACTCACAAATCATCGCAGCACACATTCAGCTCTCAACAGAAAAAAAATCAACCTTTTTTTTTTTTTTTCAGACAGAAAGTGCAGCTGGCTCACTCTCGCTCTCCAAACTGCTGGAAAAACTCCTCGCTCGCTTGCCTGCTGAGCCTGGTGGTGATGATCAATACAGTGAACGCTATTCAGGACTTCTATACTTGGTGCGACTCATGAGAGCAGCACACTGGTGCATGTGGGCACCAACCACAATACCTGAAAAGACTTTATTATTATTAATCTATAGCATTCAAAGCTAAATAATAGACATTCAAATTGAGTTTTCCTCCCTGTGGTTTTAAATGTGTAAATGCATAATCTCTCTAAAGAGACAATACAACACATAGATTAAACTGTTTTGGATGTCAAATCCCTTAAATGTTGTGTTGAAACGTTAAATTGATGAGTGGATTATTCAATGGATAATAAATATTTGCTTTTTCCAGAAGCTTTAATTTGAGGATTTCCGTCTTTTCTACGTTTTGGACTGTTTTGGACCGCACAAACAAGAGTTGCGGGCTTGCCTTAGAATAGCTTGAAAACGTCCCTAAAGCTCCGCCTCTTTGTACCAATACAAGAAGTCCAACATAAACTGGATCAGAGACACATCAGACCGATGATGGTGGAACATTTAGAAAAACCTGGACAGACTTTGGAGTTGGCATTAATCTGTCCTGCTCTGTTGGGACAGGAAGCTTCAGGACCGATTCTTCCAGACCCCAAAAAACATTTAATAACCGATCTCCGTCGTTGAGGTTGAGCGTCCGGTTGCGCGGTAACTCACGTATGACTTCCACTTTGTAGGTGGCGTTGATCTCTCCCGCTCTGTTGGACACGTGGCAGGTGTACTTCCCGCTGTGCTTCGGCATCAGGTTCTTCAGACTCAGAGTCCACTTCTTCTTCTTCCCTTCTCCTCCTCCTCCTCCTCCTGCCGCCGCTGCCTCGGCTCCAGCGTCCTCGTCCGCCAGCGGCCGGCTGTCCTTCAGCCACACGATGTCGGGCCGAGGGTTCCCGCTCGCCGTGCACTTCAGACGCACCGAGCTGCCCACTGGGCGAGCGATGACGCGCTTCCTCATCTTTGACGGCTGGGTGAAGCGTGGACGCACTGCGAGGGGAGAGAGGGAGAAATGAAATGAAACTGTAAATACAGAAAGAGATCTGTTGGGAAAGAAGCGCTGATGTTGGCTGCCTGTGGAATATGCACGCAGCATGTAAAGGATAAAAGCTAGAATGTAAAGAGATAATTATCACTTTCTCGCTCTCTGTCGGCTGCAGATGGGAACAAAAGGAAAGGAGTGAACCAAAGAAGATCAACGGTTTACAAAGCAGTTCTATTTTTACAGGCTGTGTTCTGTTCTTCAAACCAGGGGAAGGAGAGCCGATCGGTAAAGATGGCGGAGCTCATCAAAGGCTCCTATATGAGACTTTTATGAGACGTAAAGGGCGATCAAAGGGACGGTTCAGAGAGGTTTTAAGACACGAGGCATGTTCGTGTTTTCTCTGTACCTCAAGAAAAGTACATCTTTTTGCCATTAGATGAATAAAAACTTGTTTTTTTCTGTGCATTTTATTCCTTAAACCCTTGTTGCTCCACCTGATGTTTCAGTTTATGCGTGCAGCACGTCTGCAGCAACGAACGCGACTTAGTTAGGCGGACGTTTCTTTACGCGGTGCGAGGAGCGTCAGGCGGGCTGAGGTCATCGTGACAGGCAGAGCCAGGAATTCCATGTTGTGCTGTAACAACATATGGCAGCGTGCCTCTCGGTATATACAACCTAATTTGCTGTAATGCACCTAATTGTTTGTTTAAGAAAAATGTTTGAATCACTTCCTTTCCTCCCACAAAAGACTTACTCACATGACCGGGAACCTCCCCACACACACACACACACACACACACACACACACCAGACTCCTTATGTTATATGGATCCGGCACCTCTGGCCTCAGGGTTGTACGCCTCTTAAAGAAAAGTCACAAACTTGGCCTCGAATCACGCATCCATAAGATCCCGCCGTAAAAGAACCGCTAGACAGCGATGTAACGTCACTGTAAATATCCGGTCATGAACGCAACATCTGTGCACGAGTCATAAAAAGCCAGACAGCGACTTAGCATCGCACCAAACCATCCATTGGTTCACGCAAACCCTTTCCTTCACAAAACACTAAATGGACAGTTAACCACAGACACCTATTCAAACAGCCACATCCCTCCACGTAGTTGCACGGCTTAACCCCATCCTGCCATTCAAAGACACGTCGTCCAAAACAAGTCCCATCTAATTGATGAGCTTATTTAAGTGTCTCCACAGAGAAGCACCACTCTAGTGCTCATAGAAGTCTCTCAACATGAAAAAAAAAAAGCATTAAAAAATGGCCGATTCGTCGACTAATTGACTTAGAGGAACCCTGATCTCTTCACACGCGTAAATCTCGCTTTAAAAAAAAAACAATCAGCGAGTCAGTGAACGCAGATCAAAGAGGGGGAACAAACCCATCCAGTAGGGAGGAGAGGAGAGGAAATCATTCACAGGAGCGCTTGATTTTACGGCCCTCGCGTTCTGGCCGCAGCAGATAGCCATCAACCGGGGCGATAAATCTCCCTGGAGCTACCGCAGTCGCGCCTCTTTCTTCGGACGTAGTTATTATTCTAGCTCTGGGTAAACAAACGAGGGGGAGAGTTATGTGACGTTTTTTTTTTTTTTTACTGCGGCTACATTACTAGGTGGACTAAAGTTCTCTTCAGTCCGGGCAGGAAGCTGGACAGGAAGACAGAACAAACACCCCCCCCCCCCCCCCGCCCCCCCGCCCCCCCTCCAGCTACTACAGCTGAACTGTGACCGGACTGGGTCATTACATGTAACATAAAGTGGAGGATAAATAGAAGTGATTAATACTTTAATGTTCTGATGATTACATAAATTCAGTTGGAGGGCTTAAGCTGAATCGAGAAGAGGAGCGAGGAGCCAAAGCAAAGTGCAGCTGAACTCTTATTGGCTGAAGATGAGACTGGAGAAGGAACCAAATACAGCAAAGTGCAAGTGAAATGAACTGATTTATACTGTCAAAGTTGAACCAAATCAAACAGAAGTTAAGGAGGAAACAGATGGAAAGAGACGGAGAGAAGTTCAACGTGAGGCTAACTCGCACAGACTGACAGATTGCTAAAAAGAGACGAATAAAACCGGAGTGACGGCGGAGACGTTGAGAACAAAGAGAGGGAGAGATGGAGTTAAAACAATAAAAAAAAAAGGTAAGGGAGAGGGCACACGAAGAGGTGGAATGAAAGAAAAACACGGCGAGAATGCGAAGTGAGAGAGCGCCGATAGAGAGAGGGGAAGAGGCGAGAAGGTGAGAGCCAGAACGGGCCGAAAGGGCAGGCTTGTTCTGGGTCTCAGGGGCCACTTCAACGCCACACTTCACAGTGTAAAAATACTGCTGACCCTCCGACCGACCGCCTTTGATCAGAGAGTGTGTCCGAGAGAGACAGAGGGAGAGTGTGTGTGTGTGTGTGTGTGTGTGTGTGTGTGTGTGTGTGTGTGTGTGTGTGAGAGTGTGTGTGTGTGTGAGAGAGAGCCTCGAGGTTTACAGGTTGGATTCTCAGACGCGGCGCTTTTTGGTAAAAGAGGTAATTTTGACAGGATTAGTTTAGATTTGGGTTTAGCGTTAACATTAGTATTAGAATTATATTTCTCAGAGTTAGATGAGAATATCGATGCCACTTGCAACGTCTGCATTAAGTGTGGCAGCTAGAGAGAGTTAGCCTAGCTTAGCATAAAGACTGGGAGCGGGGGAGAAAAGCTAGCCTGGTTTAAAAAATACACCTGACAACTCATCTAAAGCTTACCACAGATATGGTTTAAGTTGTTAAAAACAGACAACTTGTAGTTTTATAAGGAGCATCAGCAACAGCTGAGACGCTGCAGCAGTTATAGTTACATACGTTATCTCTACATTTCTGTTTGTGAATGAATTAAACAAACTTTAAAAGGTGCTGGGAGGCTGATTTTTTTCTAACTTTTGAGAGAGCCAGCTTTTCTTTTTGCTAAGCTAGGCTAACTGGCTCCACGTTGAAGCTCCACGCGTAACTCACAGGTCTGATATGTGGTATTGATTTTCTTGATGTCCAGTTGGAGTCACTTAATGTGTTAAAATGCGTTACCACGCCGGCCTCGTCCGCACACATAAGGGATCTAGAGCTGGTTTGAACTCTGTGTGCGTTTGGCTTGTGTGTGAGCAGAAATGAGGCAAATAAATAAAGAGAAAGAATGTGTGCGGAAAAGCAAAGAGAGTAAATGTTTGTTGACGTTTTAGTGCGAGTGAGAGAGAGAGAGAGAGAGCGTTTCTGACGGAGAGAAAGAGAGGAAGAACTGGGGATAAGGATAACAAAAAAAAGCAAAGAAAGAAGGGTTAAGTTACATGGCGGGGTGACCGGCGAGAGGAGGGGGGGGGGGGGGGAAGGAATGCGTCCCACCAAATCACACCTCACACAAATAGACTGCTCTCAACTCTGTCAGAGCCAATTATCTGAGCAAACAAACACCCCGACGTGTGTCTGTGTGTGGGCCACGGTGTGCGAGGTGTTTATTGCACAATCTGCTACTGTGCTTTTTAAAATGTTACACACTGCCAGCCATCTGAAGTGTCCCTCCTAGGCCTCCTTCTCATTTTCAAATGTTTATACGCCCGCAGTGCAGAGATGAGACGAGAGAGACGCTGGCGAGAGGTTTACCCAGTTTTCCGGCCAGCTCCGGGGCGTGTTCGGAGTCACCATTGGCCGTCCCGGCTCCACCTCTTAAACTGGAGTCATCTGGCGAGGGAGGGAGAGAGAGAGAGAGAGAGAGAGAGAGAGAGAGAGAGAGAAAGCGTCGTTAGTTGATCTTTGAGTAACATACAATACAAAAGAGACCCGATGCAGCAAACTCCAACCATCAGACACACAGAAATGCCGGGTCTCTGTGCTACAGAAAGGAGACGTGGACTGTATGGGAGTTAGGATGGATTATTTCGCGGGAGGATTTTGTCTGTCTTCTATCAGCATCTGACAGCTGTTTCATAAGATGCAGCTGTTTCAGCACAGGGGTCACGAGGTGTGATGGTTCGTTCATACGCACATAAATTCTAAGATTTCAGTGATACATTGGCCCGCCCTCTCAAACTGGATGCAGGTTGTTACCATCTAGGGAGGTAGAAAGCAGGAGCATCCCTGTTATCGCTTTCAAAAAAAAAAAGAAAATAATTGAAGAATACACAGTTTTTGTGAAGGTAAAAAGTAGGATTCCATGAAGCACCAGGTGACAAAGAGTCCCGAAACGCTGTCCGCATCACTTAAAGTCAAAGACATTTATAAATGACGACGTTATAGTGCACATCTGGATTGCAGGTAGCAGGTAAAATCTGGTGGAAAGGTGAGACCGAGGTGTTACAACTCACTGGGAAAGAAGTCACTTCTGGCTTTCGAAGACTTACTTTCCCTCCAGCTGCACTCTGCCCTCAACAACCCACCACTCATTTCAAATGTCTCGTCCAACCGGAGAACATCATGTCTGTCTGTCTGTCTTCTAGCGTTGCTGCTGCTGCTGCGGCTTGCTGGTGAAGAAAGCTGTGAAATGATCGCTACATGCCTCCACCCTCAACCCTAAAATGACTCCTTCCTGACTCCATAGCATCGAGAAAGCAACGTCATCAATTTGTGCCGAAAACATCTTAAATGAGGAATTCTTACATTTGTTTTCTCAAAGATGATCTTATGAGAAAATTCTCTTTTGAATGGCGTCCTACTGTACGTGCCTCTATCATATTCCACGGCGTCATATTGCTTTTGCTCTCACGCCGGCGTATCGCTTTCCCTCCCTCAACATGTCTTCCCAAATTGATTATCAAAAAGATACAAACATCTGTCGGAGCCTTCACGCTGCGGAGCGCTTCAAGATGGAACCAATGTATCCGAGGGGCCCTTTAACGGGGGAGGAGGGCTGATACAGAGCAATATGAGGTCTGTCAAAATATGTGTGGGGAGGGGGGGGGTGGATAACTTGGCATGAACCTGAAAACTTCAACCAAAGCCTGATGCTAGTTATGGAAAGAAAGAGCAGAGAGAATCAAACAGGCTTCGGACCACCTGCGGTAAATACGTGAGAGTGCGTGATTGTAAAGGAACACGCTCCTCTTGCATGTTGGTACAAACACGGATTTTAGAAGACCACCTGAAAGCTCAGCGTCTAATGCGCCGCCAAACGTCTTCAGAGCATCACTAGGTTTGGATGATGCATTTGAAATGCAAATACGAGGCTCGACTCTGCATCCTGGGGGCCGGTATTAATAGCACACAGGCAGGCCGCCCCGTGAGCGCGCACGAGAGAGTGCGAGGTGAATTCCTGTATGGGTGTGTCGGTGCGGGTGCATGCGTTATTTAACTAAGTGGTAACTCGAGGTGCGGGTATTCCCGTTGCACCTCACACCTCCCTCCCTCCCCCACTCCCTCCCTCCCTCCCCTCCCGCCACATGCACGGCGTGTTCTGAGAAAAAGGGGGCAGCGCGTTTGAAGCCCAGCGGCACGGGGGTCTGATCTAAAGGGGGGAACACGGTTTAGCACTCTTCACAGCTAGCCAGCCCTCCCCCAGGCCTGGTGGAGGGGGGGGGGGGGGGGGGCTGGACCGCTTCCACCGGCCATACAGTGCAGCCGTGCATCCAAGGCATCAAAGTATTACCAAAATTCAAAACATGTACATGTACAGCAGCTGGATATTGTGATACTGATGCAGAGACAAATTCTACTAACTTGTCTTTAAACGCAGCTGACTCACTTTACTCCTTTAAAGAGGAAGCTTACATCCAAAGATGTTCAGAGAGCAAACTGAATGTGTACTAACTATAGTGTTATTACATAACTTGTCATACATATCTATAAGTCTGGTCTTCTACAGAGTCAAACTGTAACAGTATCTTTCAAAACCTGCAAATCACAAGACTGTCAGCATGTTAGACGTCCTGGCTTCAGAAACAGCTCCTGACAGCAGAGTCAGTTTTACACCTTTCTGTAGTTCTTTTATACGAGTGCAAAGGTTTTCTTTTTTTTTTGGGGGGGCGGGGGGGTGGCTGAACACACACATAGTAGAAAACATGTTTTCAATAAACAAAATAGTTTTCTTCTGATCCCGTTCCACCTTCTAATGTTCGGCCAGATACTTTGGCCGGTGATTACAACAACTAATACACACACACACACACACACACACACACACACACACACACGCACACGCACACACACACACACACGCACACACACGCACACGCACACACACAGGAATACATGAAGGCGAGTATAAGCGAGCGTTTTCACAGTGTTAATAACCGATAACATAATGGAAGCTCTATGTGAAAATGTATGTTGGCCGTGACTCTGAGTTTGGACACTGAGGTTACACAGATTCCCCGATTATCATCAGCAAAGAGCAAAACATCCAAGTAGCCTCTTCTCATTTTTTAGGCCGTTATCTCAGCCACCCTGTTTCACCGCCGCTCAGAGTGGAGTGTTTCTGTAGTTCCAACAAATCCAGCAGCGTTTCAGGAGTCTCACACCGACACTTTGATCTTTTGGAACCAGGACCTTCAGTGTTCGGATCAAGTAGCTTGTGGAAAATAAGGCGTGTCGGATAGAAGTAAGCTACAGCTGTTATTTCAATGATGCATATTTCATAATTTCTCATTGGACTCGGCCATCGGCAGCCACCCCAATATTAAAAGATTCGGATCAGGGCCAAAAAACAACTTTTACGATGAGCTTTTTGGACCACATGTTTGTGATTAATGTTCATCTTGTCTTGTCCCAGATGTTCCTCTTTGAAGTCCTACTTGGACAAGATGTGAGAGGATTTCCATCTACACGTGAAGACGCCAAATGTCCCCCCCCCAAAAAGTCCACAATTTGCAGTTAAGGTAAATAAGACTTTGCATTTAACGCCTTTCTAGTCTTCTGACAAATCGCTTCACACGACATCATTCACACACATTTGTGCAACGATGGGACAGTCTGAGATAAAAGGCTGACTGACTTCAGGAACAGTCGAGGAGCCGGGGGATCGAACCGCCGATGCTCCGATATATGGACAACAGTGTTTAAAACAAATCTCCCATAATTCCCTTCTTTTGTCACTTATGAGCTTCGTATTTCTCTTATTGGAACCTTCACCTCCCTCTCTCCTCACACGTGTGCTTTCCATTTCACTTTTCTGCCTCTTTTCTTCTTTGTTTCTTTTCATTCCTCTCTTTTTTTTTCATC
>NW_027176290.1:171205-188705 GCF_023349555.1 Cebidichthys violaceus
GTGCATCTGCCTGCATTTACTTGCGCATGGACGTCTTTTGCGTCTAAGTGCACATGTGTGTGTGTGTGTGTGTGTGTGTGTACCGTTACGGTGCCTGTGTGTGTGTGTGTGTGTGTGTGCGAATGCATGTATGTGTGAGTGTCGTGCGCTCGTCCAGCTGCTGCCTGTGTAACTCTAGTAAACATCAAGGCAGCGCTTTACTTCGCCGAATTAACGAATCTCTCACATCCATCGCCACGCGCCGCCTTTTGAAACGCACACCGTCGGCCTCGGCTCAGGACTTTGAACTGGAAATCATTCTCTCCCTCGCCCACCCTGCTCTCTCCCTGTATCACATTATACCCCAGTTAAATATCTACTCATTAGGACTTTAGCAGTTTTCTCCCCGTTTGACCTCTTTCTCATCTGACGTGGACTGAAATGCATTTTTCGCTTCTCGGGGGCGGGAGGTGCGATCACGACTGCTGAGGTGGAGACGAACGGAAAGAAGGTTTCTGCTTTTTGTTTCCTACGAACCTCCTTCACTATTCTTATGAGCCTCATCCGCTCTTTATTAATCCTGATGATTCCTTTCTTTTCTGATGCGTTTACATGAACCTACCGGTTATAACGTGAATGCATTTTAAGCTGCTGATATGTTGACTTTTGAGCATCATTAGAATCAGATTCACTGACTCTACATGATCTATTTCTGTAGACGTGAAAGCTTCTCTTGAAGCACCCTGATGAAGCTATTCCCGGGAAAATAATCGACCCATTATAAATTATTAGTGACATTGACGTGACCTGCTTACTGCCGCTTTAACCTGGGATCCCTGCTGGAATGTCGGGGGGGCCTAAAAACAAGTCACACTTCAAAAGCACCTCATAAGTAATAATGTCACATGTTCTTCTTTGCACATGCGTGATAGCTTCTGCATCAATCTGCCCGCTGCTGTGTTTGCATGCCCGTGCGCGTGTGTTTTTAAGAGTGTGCGTGTGTGTGTGTGTGTGTGTGTGTGTGTGGACAATGTGCGGTTGTCTGGTTTAACATCAAAGATGCTGGCACTCTACCCTCCGTGTGAGGCTGCACGCTGACAGGCCGTCTTTGAAGAAGCATTTACAACAATGTAAAACTAACCCGCCCATCAACGATGCGCCGCCGGGGCGACGTTTCCAGCGTGACTCACCTGCTTCGTTTTGCTCAGAGCCGTTGATGGATTGATAATAATGCAACTTTTTTTTTTTTTTTTTTTTTGGATCTGCACCCAGTGGGATGCTCTCTTGCTACTCACTCACTCACCTCCAACTGTCAGTGTTTGTCTAGAGGACGTCTCAGCAGGGCACATACATGATTGCATGCGTTTGGTCTTGTAGCGATGGGGGGAGGGGGGGGGGGGGGGGGGGGGGGGGGGTGGGGGGTACGCTACCACGACCGCTCCAAGTTTAGACTCTGAAACTGGGCGTAAAGAAGTTCTCTGCGGTGTGGCCATGAAGTCAGAAGCGTCCTCGTGTAAATACTCAACGCACATAGCTGCTGTCACGCAAAAATCTACAGGTCGAGGAAATGTCACGGCCTACGAGCCTCCTTTCTAATCCGGACTGCACACATTAGGAAACACTTTGACTATTATAAGCAATGCTGCATTGCCTTTGTGCCACAGAGGCATTTCAGTCGCCAACACGCGTAGAGACTGGAGGATGGAGGCAGGAAAGCGGCAGTAGTGAAGTAGGAATGAGAGGGTCTGCGTGGGCCGCCGGCAGCTTAACTCTGCGGCTCGTTGTCTGGCAGCATCTACGCATCCTCTGCCCTACCTTCTCTTCTTCTTACTTCTGTTTTCACTTTGTCGCGAGGGGCTTTGGTCTCCGGGCTAAAATGAAAGCTGCAGCCGAGAACCGAAAATGACACGCTCGGCTCGTCGCGGCGGCTTAAAATCCGACCGGCGTTGACGTGAACGCCCAATCGAAAAAAAACGATGCTCGCGCACGCAGAGAAGTTGTCAAGAGGACGTCAGCCTCGAATGAAAGCGTGGACGGTCTTATAATGACTCCCAAAGCATTTTAAAGGCGTTAAATTCAGTGTGCTCCATACAGAACGAGCCACAATAGAATGAAATGAATATACGGAACAAAACAAAACAAAACGGATCCGTAAACCTAGAAATGTAGGATACATGCCTGTATGCAAATGCAGTATAGAGTCAGAACAGAGGAATGCAGAGAAGAGATTGTGGTCGTGGCCAAAGAGAGTGTGTGTGTGTGTGTGTGTGTGTGTGTGTATCAGTTTTCAGCATGCTGTCACACTGATCAAACTGCAGGCTGATAGCAGAGGCGCCGCAGAACCATCGCCGTGTTTGCCTAAGAACCATGGGGGGAAACTACACACACACACACACACACACACACACACACACACACACACACACACACACACACACCTTATCCAGAGAACACAGCGAAAAAAACATATTGCGCATGCTTTTAAGTGAAATATAATGCAGTGGAATGCAGCGACATTATACAAGCAAGCACACGCAGACACGCACACCTGATGGCTCCGAAACAAAACCCGTCTGTCGGAGCTCATTTCTTGTTTTACGGCGACATTGTCTGTTTCAAATTACATATAATTTCATTTGATATTTCAGTCAGCAGTCATTTTCTTGTAATCAGTATGTTTTTGTCTGCCTCTCTCTTTTTTTTTTTTTTTTTCCTTCACCTCAGCTATGCTAAATGTTTTAAAAAAAAAAAAAAAAACTACAAGCGATAAAAGCATCTTTATCAAACTTCCTGGAGCTGAGAACAGTTTAGTCTACCCGCCTCCCGCAACCACATCACAAGAGAACGCCGAATAGTCGACGCGGCTTTATCCGATCCAGATAAAACGCCGGCTTTGGGATGCAGAGCTGAACCTCTGATAAACCTTTTGATAAGTGGAACAAGTTTTTCCATGCCTGCTGCTCTTCTTTTTTTCCGTTGCATCCCGCCTGCTTGTTGTCAGTGAGGTGGGATTGGAAAAGCCAGATGTGACTGTTGGAATCTGAAGAGCGACAAAAGGAGATGAAGGGGGGTGGGGGGGGTGGGGGGGGGGGTCTCTGAGCATAATTCGCTCTTCACGTCGTCATTAAGACATCAAAGCGGCTGCAGAAGATATATGGGCTTTTTTTTCAGCGCTGGCACAAACTCATTCTCTGGGAGAAAAGTAACGAATGAGAGTGAAGAACAGGAGAGAAAAGAGAGGGAGGAGAGGGAGGAGAAGGAGGAGGAGGAGGAGGAGGAGGGATGTTGCGTGTTGAAGAACCAGTCTTTGGCTTTGATGACGGCGCAACAGCGAAGCAGCAAAAAGCAGACAAAAGTTTCTAAAACTTCAAAAGAAGTCTTTTTTTGTAGCGCAGGTCCGCTCTCTTTCTCCTTGATTCCTCCATTCTTTCCTCTCCCTCCTCTCTTCAAACATGTCTTTGCTAATTGCCAGACCCTGTTCTGCCCTTCGCAGGCTCTCCACTCCTCTCAGGTCTATTCAGCGGGGGTGTGGTGGGGTGTGTGTGTGTGTGTGTGTGTGTGGTGGTGGTGGGGGGGGGGGGGGGGGGGGGGGGGGTTGTTCCAGCAGGGAGGCCTAATAACCCGCTCTGGAGAGGAACAATGGAGCCTGCAGGGCCAGCGACAAAATCCCAGCCCTAATGAGAAAAGACTCCTTCAGCGAACAAGCAGGTCTGTCAATAGACTGGCCCGCTATTGAGTTACAGGGTGGTGGGGGGGTGGGATGGGGGGGGGCACAGCGTGTGTGTGTGTGTGTGTGTTTTTTCCTGTGTTTAAGCCGTGGGTGCATCTGTCTTTGTGCGTGATAGAGACACACGGCAATGAAGTATGAAATGAAAGAAAATCAAAGTCAGGAACAGGAAGAGAGCGGGGTGTTCATGTGTGTCTGCGCTGTGTGTGTGTGTGTGTATGTGTGTGTGTGTGTGTGTGTGTGTGAGTCGCTACCTCCTGAGGGTAACAATAGTGAACAGGACAAATCCTCCAGACCGCATAATGGCCACTAAGCTGTCTATTCAGAAGTACACAGCTCCCCTGCTAACGGCTCTGATCAGACATGAATAACGGCACCCATTCACCCATTCACCCATTCACCCTCAGTCTTCTTACTCCTTTTATCCTCATCCGTCTATCTATCTGTCCATCCGTCTATCTATCTATCTATCTATCTATCTATCTATCTATCTATCTATCTATCTATCTATCTACCTACCTATTTATCTATCTATCTATCTATCTATCTATCTATCTATCTATCTATCTATCTATCTATCTATCTATCTATCTATCTGTCTGTCTATCTATCTATCTATCTATCTGTCTGTCTGTCTGTCTGTCTGTCTGTCTGTCTGTCTGTCTATCTATCTGTCTGTCTGTCTGTCTGTCTGTCTGTCTATCTATCTATCTATCTGTCCGTCTATCTATCTATCTATCTATCTATCTATCTATCTATCTATCTATCTATCTATCTATCTATCTGTCCGTCTATCTATCTGTCCGTCTATCTATCTATCTATCTATCTATCTATCTATCTATCTATCTATCTATCTATCTATCTATCTATCTATCTGTCTATCTATCTGTCTGTCTGTCTGTCTGTCTGTCTATCTATCTATCTATCTATCTATCTGTCTATCTGTCTATCTATCTATCTATCTATCTATCTATCTATCTATCTATCTATCTATCTATCTGCATGGCCAATATTAGTTTATCATTGTAATATAGTATTCAGGTAAAAGTATTTGTCAATAGTAAAAAGTCTCTTTCTGTTTGATGAAGTTTGGACGGTGTCCCCTCCATCTGTTGTGCACTCTGTCTCTCCTCTCCTCTTTCTTAATCCCTCTTCTCCTCTCCTCTTTCCTCCCCTCTCCACCTCTTCCTCCTCCCAATCATTTTTCTGTGTGTGTGTGTGTGTGTGTGTGTGAGGTTTTGGAGAGGTTAACCCCTCTGCCGTGAGAATGCAGAGTCGTTGTAATTGCGTGTGAGGGACCGGGAGTTATGCGGCGAAGGATGCGAAGGATTCCTTTCAGTAGCTGGTGGGGTGAGGTTTTGGGGTCGGTGGTGAGGTGTTTGTTGCGTGTGTGTGTGGGACACACACCCACACACACACACACACACACACACACACACACACACACACACACACACACGTCTCCCTTAAGCCACACACTGAGAGCAGTGAGTGTCTCCTTGAGAGGACTTGTTGATGCCTTTCACATGTCTGAGCCCTCGCTGCTTGATCTCCTCGTCTTTACTCCATCAGTCCCTTCTTCACTTCCTTCATTGCTGAATCATTTTGCAGGACATGTCCACTGATGATCCAGCTGGGGTGACGGACAGGGATCGCTCCATACGCTTGTATGTTCCTACAAGTGGAAGTCTGATGTAAAAGTTGTGCAGTCTGTGGCTATAATGTATCTATGAAATCATCTCCTGCTTTCTGATTCTGATTCTTAGAAAGTTAAGAGAGACATTAACATCGTGCAGAGCTTCCTAACCTTCCTGTTCTACCATGTGACGTGACTTGGCGGTGCGTTTCCAGCGTTTCCACAACGTAACCGACAGCAGCCTATTTCAAATACTCTCATCCATGAACCACCATTCTGCCTCCCCCCTCCCTCTCCCTCTCCCTCTCTCTCTCTCCCCCTTCTCCCATCTTTTGTTACTGTTGGACAACCACTGAGGAGTTCTGTCTTAATTACATTAAACAAACTGAGGAACTGAGATACTTTCAGGCAGCCAACATCCTCAACTACTTCACTTTCACATAGTTTCACTCTGGTTTGGGGACAGACTGTACTTCATGATATGAGCAACGGCTGCACCAAATGACCCGTGTTAAATTCCGCTACATTTGTTACTTATTATACTTAATATTTTGTGCTCAGAGGATGCCCGAGAAGCCAAAACACACACAGGGAAGTAAATCTACACCTCATATTAGCTATGGGAGAGTTGCTGTGGAAACCCGGAGTGAAAACACGTTTGCTTTAGACTTTGAGAGCAGCTGGCACATGAAGTCGGAGGCAAAATTCCACCCTAAAAACTGAATTTACTAAGAACAGCGACGACGGACACCGGGACGATACGAGAAGCGCGAGTTGGACGACATCATGACCATTTGTTGGTGAATTCAAAATCCAACAAAAAATACTCAACGCCAAGCGGAAGTGTGTTCGCTGCGTCGGTGACTCTCGAGTGAGAAGAGCTGGACGATGTGATCCAAAAATCACAGGAGACGCGTTCATCGCTTCTGTTTTCGGGTGGATTTCTCCTTCAGGATGACTCCAGAAAAAAAAGGCCCGCTGACTGACAGATGGCATCTCGTACGGAGAATTGAAGTTAAAGCTAGCAGAGGGTATTTAAGACCCATTAGGGGTCTATGGGAGCTTGACTTGGCATACAATCAGGGGGATGCAAGCCATACTCACACACACACACACACACACACACACACACACACACACACACACACACACACACACACACACACACACACACATACACAGATGTAAATGGAGCATGAAGGCAAACAGAAGAGGGAAGAATGAAGAGCTGAAAGATGCTTGAGAGGAAAGACATCTTCTATCGGCTGGTGGAGCGGGGAGAAAAACGACCACGGGGCGGTGGGGGGAGAGAGAGAGAGAGAGAGAGAGAGAGAGAGAGAAGGAGGGAGAGAGTTAAAGTAGGTAAGAGGGAGGACAAAGAGAGAGGAATCTAAAGGAGAGAAGGTGACATGGTTCAAGAGGCAGGCCATGGGCGAGCCCTCAGGAAGAGCGCTGGGCTGTGACGCAAATTTTACTTTAAGTGGTCAAACGGTGTCAGGTGATTCTATTGGGCCCCAAATCACTTTTTTTCCCCATTGACTTACATTGGGAAAGAGACGTCTTATGAACAAACGGGTAACGCCTGCTCTGCGGGCCCCACCATGCTGAAGATCGCTGGAAGATCCGGGTGATTTTAGCTTCCATGTGCAGCAGATACACCTCTCTGTGTTTAGGATACAAGCGTGACATCTCAACCTGTTAGGACACGGGATTTCCAAAAAAAAACTTCCATCGAGATTCCTTTTTTTTTGTTCCCCAGACTCGTTGACGTCTTCGGACCGAAGCCAGGAAGGAAAAAAAAAAAGCAGAAGCTGTATTCTTTTCTCTCTCTCCGTGTCTCCGTCCTGTCCATCGTCTTTCCGTCTCTTCGCTTGAAGCGAAACGAGGCAGAACGAGAGGATGTGGGACAGACGGCCGTGAAATGGGGGCCAGGGCCTCCATTTCACACACACACATCTGTCTGAGATGTGTGTGTGTGTGTGTGTGTGTGTGTGTGTGTGGGTGTGTGTGGGTGAATCCTGTTTTCCTGTCCTGTCTTGTTGATATTTGCAGAAAGATGCTCATATATCTTTGTCTATCTGAGATTGTTTGTCTCAACTGGACGCAAAACAACAAGGCGGAAAAAAAGCTCTATGAGCACACACACACGCACACACGCACACCACACACACACACACACACGCACACACACACGCACACACCAGCATGTTTACATGTCAGATCTCCACAGTGCCACCCTGATTTCCGGAGGAGCAGCTTTGTCTACCTCTCCATAAGGGCGACATGTTGCTACAACAGGAGGACCAACAGGAGCAGAACGGATCTGATGCAGAGCAGCATGAAACGAGTGTGATGCAGAAAACAGAAACTCTCAGTTACAACAACTCAATCATCGGGTTTTCATTTCATCAGTGGCTCCAGAGGTTATGCCTTCGGAAGTTGTACTTTTGAAAAGATGCAAGATGGGTTCCTTATAAACAATTCTTGCCATTGGCCTGTTTCTTTCTTTATAAAAATGGCTACAAAAATTGAAATAAATAAAGAGCAAATATGTGAAATAAATCATTGGAAACAAAAGAAATAAGCTACAAAACATTGAATTCACTGTATTAGAAAGTGTGGACTGTTTTTCTGCATTTACGGTCTCATCAGTATCATAAATAACATTCTTAAAATAAAACAAAGGTGAGGAGGATGTCCAAGTCCATTTTATATATACATATATATTTAGGCAAAAGAAGAAAGAAGCGAAGGGAGAAACACTGGAGAGAAACTTCTACTTGGGATTGGATTCAAGGCTAGTAAAGGCAGCGCTACAGTTCAAGAAGATGGAGGCCAAACCACTCGATGATTTATTTTTCATGTTCTGTAAATCATGATTGAGCCCCCCCCCCCCCCATAAAAATCCCCTGTGAGGCCTCAAACCCTCAACTGAACACCAACCGAGCGGTTCCTGCAAACCAGTGAGCTGCAGCTCCAGGTTCCCTCCATGCATTTTTCTGCCATTAGTGAGAAAGCGCTGTGTGTGTAACATGAGCAGAAGAATCTTGCAGTAAAAACACTAAATCCACAACCCACACACACGCACGCACGCACGCACGCACGCACGCACGCACACACACACACACACACACACACACACACACACACACACACACACACACACACACGTTCAGAAAAATACAGCAAGACAGGCACAGCTGCCCTGCTGTATTTGTAAGAAGGTGGGTGAAGGGAGATTGGGTTATTTGAGATTTTTAGGCACTGTGCAATTACACACACTCATACATTTATCTGTGTGTGTGTGTGTGTGTATGACTCATACCAATTAGCCTGCAAACCTTGGCCACCTCTACATCCTCTCCAGACGAGGCACCAGATATCTAAATTAAAAACTGCGTAACGTGAGAACACAAACACAGAGGAGGCATCGGGACGGGGAGATGATGTCGGTCTGCAACCTGATCTGATGCGTTTGTTGTTTTTTTTGGCCGCAAGACAGCTGCAAGTCTCACACAATGAGACTAGAATGGAGAGAGAATAAACCTGAATGGAGGAGTCTGATTTTTTTTTTCTGCTTGAGCTGGATGTAAAAGCAGACCGGCGCAACAATTTAAAACCGCTTAGTCGGCGTGTAACATCACATCGGATCGTCACGGCATCCGAGGACTGAGCCGTGCGATGTCGGGATGTCAGAGTGTATTAAGTGATAATTGATTTTAGTTGAGTCCGGCAGTGTTCATGGACCACGCCTGGCATGAAACCGCACGGCTTAATACGAGAAAATGTAGAACAGAATCATTTTCCCCCCAAAAATTTGTCAGGTTTCCCGTTTCCCATTTGTCAGGTTTCATCCCATTTTTCTTATTTCAACGTTCATTATGTTTCCGCCGCTTGACGAACATAAATCACGCACAGAGCTCATTTATTCAAACAAACAGCGCGTCTATGTTTAATATCTTTCTCTGCTTCTCTTTTCCTCTTTGTTCCGCAATTACGGCCAGATGTCAGCTGCTGCGGCCGAGCTCTTAAATCACCACAAATCATCGCACCACACACACACACACACACACACACACACACACACACACACACACACACACATGCACACACGCACACAAAAATGTGTTGATGAACATTTTCATGAAAAGTCAAAACCGCATTTTCACATTCACGTGCACTAAAAACACACGAGGCCAAACCGCTTCCTTCCGTCTTTCTTGCGCACGGCTTCCAACCTCCAGACACGCTCCCATTGTCGCCACATCTGGTTTGAACTATATTTCTATCAGTCACTCTTCTGGGAGGAGGGAAACAATTTTAGAACTTCATACGAGAAACTACAAAAGACTGACAGCGGAGACAAAGAAGAGAGAGAGAGAGAGAGAGAGAGAGAGAGAGAGAGAGAGAGAGAGGAGAGAGAGAGAGAGAGAGAGAGAGTGGGAGGAAGTAATGAGAGCTCTCCTGGCCTTCGGTCGTGGTGAAGGACATTGAGGTCCTTTGAGCAGAAAAAAAAAACTTTACTGGTGGTCCCATAAATCTGCATACACCTACACACACATAGCCCTCAGATAAACAAGCACACACACACACACACACACACACACACACATACACACACACAAAGACTATTTACTCACGCAAACATTTGCCAACCTACATACAATAAAAGAGTAAATCTTCTAATTTCCCCCGCCAACAAAAGCCTGCCTTCACATCAAAAAAAGCTCCTCGTCTCCATCACTTGGCTGGGCAGCGGTACAGTGGATGTTTCACGGCAATCAAATGCCATTACGTGCGGGGGGGAAAAATGGGGAACTGGGAAAATATTGATACAAATTAAAGCGTGGAGAGAAATGGAGGGAAGGGAGAAATGAGATTGAGCGTTAATGGGAAAAAGGTGTTGAAGACACTTGTGGGTTAGAAATCGAGAGGGAGAGACAATAAGACGCAGGTGTGGGCTCATTACTGTGAAGCGGAGCGGACCGTAGAATAATTACCGCAGGACCACACAGGAGAGGAGAGGAGAGGAAGGAAGGCAGGGAGGAGGAGGAGGAGGAGGAGGAGGAGGAGGAGGAGGTGAGAGATGGGAGGAGGCAAAGCAGCGGAGAGAGAAACACTGCACAGCTGATGAACAACGCAGCTTTGAACATGCAGATTTTTCCAGCTATGAAAACACGGGTATCCACGCTAACTGCCCCTCTGAGGAGATGCCGTGCCACGGTTCCTGGCTTGAATTACAGGGGTGGAGGGGTTGGGGGTGGGGGTGGGGGTGGGTCTGAAGGTTGACCTGGTGGAGCACAAACTATCTCTGGGTGCCGTGTCGTGATGTAGCCTCTCATTCTTGGACTATTTCTGTGGCAGTTGTTGCCATAAAATATTTCTAAAGAGTTGAATTTACAGTACAAAGAGTTTTCTGAGGCCAATTTTGACCGGAATTTGTGTCCCTGTCAAAATAAAAGCTCTTTTCTACAATTTGAAGTAAACCTTTTAACACTTTTTTTTAGGGTTTCTTACTAAAATGTTTTGATGTAAGATATTGGTCAATGTTCAGCTCACTGACAGACACTTTTCATTTCCTGTGACTATTTCAGAATAAAAGTCGACTCCTGTTTCTACCAGTTAAATGCTCTTAATGTGAAGCTGCAGCAGGTGGAAATGCTCCGTCTGTATGAGCTGTAATACAGACATCGAGTTCATAATACTACAAATACATAAATATAGACAATCCAATGTTTCTGAAGCATCTGTGAAAGGGATGGTGAATGAGAGAGAGGGAGGGGGAGAGGGGGAGAGGGATAGAGAGAGAGAAAGAGACAGAGAGAGAGAGGGAGGCAGAGAGAGAGCAACAGAGACAGAGAGAGAGGGAGAGAGGCAGGGAGAGGGAAAGAGCGACAGAGAGAGAGAGAGAGAGATAAAAGAGAGAGGGAGAGACAGAGAGAGAGAGAGAGAGATAAAAGAGAGAGGGAGGCAGAGAGAGAGAGAGAGACAGAGAGAGAGGGAGGCAGAGAGAGATAGAGAGAGAGAGAGCAACAGAGACAGAGAGAGAGATAAAAGAGAGAGGGAGAGAGAGGGAGAGACAGAGAGAGAGAGACAGAGAGAGAGAGAGATAGGGAGAGAGAGGGAGAGAGAGAGAGAAAGAGACAGAGAGAGACAGAGAGAGAGAGAGAGAGAGAGACAGAGAAAGAGACAGAGAGAGAGAGACAGAGAGAGAGAGAGAGATAGGGAGAGAGAGGGAGGCAGCAGCTGTCTGCCTGGATGACCTCAGCAGCAGCTGCTGCCCCCCCGCCCTGCTGCCCTCTGTATGCCAGCTCGCCTTTGAAGCCAGAGTCCAGACCGACGCAGCTTTTGATCACTACCGATAATCATTACAGCAGAATAAAAGCACACCGTTCACTGCCAACGAAACGCACCAACTAGCACAGAACAATGTGTTCATGCAGCGACAGAGAAAGAGAACATGCTCCATTAAAAGCAACAATAATATCTTTAAAACTACTAATTCTGACTCTTTTATAACTGTGGGTTTGTTAATTGGTCTCAAATCGTTAACTACAACTGTGTTGGTGATCCCTAACATTCCGTTTTCTTCTTCTAAGATTCCCACTTTGTTTCCAGAAATGTTCTTCACGATCATTTCAAATACAGTAAACATCGGCCGGTGCTATCTGTACCGGAGCACTTCACTCAAGGCCAGCTTTGAAGTGCCGACGGCGGGCAGAGAGGGATGCTTTAGTCAGACTCTCTGGAACGCTGGAACCTGACACACACACACACACACACACACACATATACATAGAGGGGGTGCAGAGACCCTGTAGCACTCAGACACACACTGACACACTGTCTTCCCTCCAGGTATTTTGTTTACATGAACAGGAGTGGAGGGGGAGCAGCTATTTGAGTCCCGGTACAGAAAGAAACACACCTGTATCGGAGCAGGAAGGTCATCAGAGTCCATCGGACCACAGACCACAGCCTCCACACGGCAACTCACCGCTCACACATGAAGATGCAGAGCGCTGCAGGGACGAACTACATCACAGTCACGCGACTTCACGTCGACGCCCCCAAAAACAAGAGTTTGTGTCGATGACGATCAACCGGCTTTTTTTTAAGACACGCAAAAGCTTCAGAATTCACGAGAGGGATATTTAGTGACAGTGACTTCCACTCTATACACACCCAGAGACACCGACAGCTGACTCAGCTTCCTGGATGCGAAGTTGGAAAAATGATTATGTAGAAAAAAAGATAACAATGTGTCTTTTATAGAGTCATCAAAATGTGAGACACACACACACACACACACACACACACACACACACACACACATTCCATACAACATTGAGACAATGTCCTACACATAAAACAAAAGCATCTTCTTTCACTAATCATACAGGTACGCACAAACACAACGGTGTGGTCTCTCACACACACACACACACACACACACACACACACACACACACACACACCGAGCATAAACACTCAGACAAAAGCCGTGCTTCATTGTCTGGGGAACTACACAGACCTCATTACTGTATAATGATCCCCACCAACCCAACCTGGCTAATTATGTCCTAGAAACTCACACAGCAGAGTCAATGGAAGCAAGCAAGCATGTAAAAGGAAAAGAAAGACAAATAAAGACTGAAGCATCATGTTGTAGTGAAGAGGGGGGAGATGTGGGGCACGGCAGACCAAATGCAAACGGCGTCTCACGCCGCCACTCACCGATGACGATGAGCGTGTAGTTGATGTTCACGCTGCCGAACCCGTTGGTCGCCTTGCAGACGTACGTCCCGGCGTCCTCGGTCTCCACCTCTTTGATGCGCAGCCCGTGCTGCAGCACCCGGAAGCGCGTCCAGCCGCTGTGGATGTTGCGGCCGTCTTTGGTCCACATGATGAGCGGCGGCGGGTCGCCCTCCACGGGGCAGGGCAGCTTCATGGTGCGACCCAGACGGATGCTCTGTCGGTGGGCCACCCGCTCTGACACCCTGGGCGGACCTTAAGCGTGGGGAGGGGGGGGGGGAGTGTATTGAGAATGTGAGATCAATAAAGCTACACACGCTCTCATTCTCACCGCTACTCTCACAACCAAAGAAGTCTCCAAATGTGGCATTTAACACACAGGAATTACCCTTTGACCTTTAAGAAGTTTCTGGCGGCTTGGCTTAACGTCGACATTTGATCACAGACAACAATAGAGTCCTCGGGCAGCAAACACAGAGCCGAGCTAATGTCAAACCGAGATGTCGAGACGTAAAATCGGGCGTGACTTTGACCGCTCGGTAGCCGCTCTACTGTGAAACTGCACACTAGAAAAACAGAGGGAGGGAGGGAGGGAGGGAGGGAGGGAGAGCGAGTCGGCTGATTGACTGGGAAAGGTGGGAGTGAGAGAGAAAGAAAGAGAGGAAGGAAGGAAGGTAAGAAGAGAAGAAGGGAGGGAGAACGGAATTTAAGGGAGTGAGTCTGAGGAGAAGAAAGGGGGGGGGGGGGGGAGGAGATGAAATATGGCCGAATAGGGGGAGCGGTACAAAGAAAGACAAACAGGAAGATGGAGAGATGCAAGCGGGGAAAGGAGGTGTAGGAATCATAGCGTACATCTCTTCTCATTACTCCTCCCGGCTTCAAAAACAATACGCTCCAAATATAGAGAGTAACGCCACACGACAACAGGCCTCAGGTCACGTCCTGTCGACTCAGAACCATTTCAAAGAAGGACAAAGGCTGGATTTGAACAATGTGCCTGATAACGGCTTATCTAGAAGAATACATACGCTCTGATAAGGACTAGAAACATATCACCTCAAACATAAACACTCGAGGTGAGTTTAGTCTGGCGCTCTCTTATCACAGCCTGGTACCTTTAATGTGCCCTTGTACTATTTAGTTTCACCAATCATTTAGAGTTTTTCATGGATGCTTGAAGCTGCACAGAAACGCGCGTCTGCCTTCTCAAACTCCAGAGAGAGACTTCACATCGTCGGCCAGCTGTCAGCCGTCACCGGAAAAAAAAAAAAAAAAACAGGGCGGCGATGTATTCCTCCGATGTGCGGCTGTAGATGTCGGAGATGAACGCGGTGGAGTGGAGTCGTGTACGTGAAGCTGCTTATGATTTAAAAAAAAAAAAGAAGAAAAAAAAAAAAAGGAGAAGAGTTACAGCAGTAGGAGAGCAGGAGGTGGACACAATGATGGATGGATGGAGGTGAAATGTGTGAAAAAGACATTAGTCACACAAAGGGTATTCACAGGAGCCTCTCCTCCTCTCTCCTCCTCCCTCCATCCTCCTCGCTCCTGGACGGGGAATGTGTTCGTTCAGCTGTATGTCTTTCTCATCAGGGACCAGACAGCTCACTCCTTCTCCTCTTCTCTCTCTCTCTCTCTCTCTCTCTCGCTCTTCTATTTTATTTCCTGTTTAACTGTATACTATAATACTATATTTCTCCTGTTCTTTCTAGGTCCTGCTTCTGTCTCTCTCTCTCTCTCGCCCGTTCGTCCCACTTTCACGATCTTTTCCTTTCTCTAAACTGTGTCCCTTCAACGTTCATATTTCTTCTTTCGCTATATTTATTTCGTCTTCTCTTTTCTTCTTCCAACAGATTGAAATCTCATTCCCTTGAACTCTCACTACTCCCCTGCTACCTCTCTCTTTCTTACCCTTAACCCCTCGCTTCCCATTACTGCCTCCTCTTCTCCCCTGTCACCACTCTTTTCCTCTCTCTCTCTCTCTCTCTCTCTCTTTCTTTATTTTGCTCTCTCTCTCTCTCTCTTCTCTTTCATCACACTCATTCACACCATCCTCTTCGCTCAGTGCAGTTTCTCTTCTTCCTCTCCTGTGTGATTTAATGGTCTCCTGCCTTTTTCGGATCGGCGCTCACACACACGCACACGCGCACACACACACACACACACACACACACACACACACACACACATAACTTCCACAGTTTCTTCCCCAGAGGATCGCAGGAGCAGGACCTCGAACTGAACCTCTCAACTTTCGACAGTTAACCTCTGTGACGTCTACCTCCCCCCCTTTTTCTTCCCTTACTCCCTCTTTCCTCTATGAAGGGAACACAGACCAGCAGCCTCCTCTCCTCACTCCTTCCATTCCCCTCCTCATCGTCATCCTCCTCCTCCTCCTCCTCCTCTTCCTCTTCAACGGTCCATGACCGAAGTAAAGTCTTTTTAAATCTGTCTCTAGGGGTGAAACTGAAGAGTAAAAAAATCTTTTCCTCTCTTTCATGAGACACAAGGTCAGTGTGTGTGTGTGTGTGTGTGTGTGTGTGTGTGTGTGTAGCATATATGAGCTGCTGAATCTTTTGCTACACATTTAGTCAAATAAAACTAATTACAGTCTTCATATCTTTGTGCATCTGTGTTCATATGCCGTCTGCATGTGTGTGTGTGGGGGAGAAAAGAAAATTGCAGGCCTTTCAACTCCGGTCTGTTTAGTCCATTTGGGGCTTTACGACGCTCCCTCGCCTGCAAACGGGCTCCTCGAGACAATCTAAAGCACCTTGAAGGTTGTTTGTCGGCCTCCAGACACACACACACACACACACACACACACACACACACACACACACACACACACACACACACATAAACACACACCAGGCACGCCCTCCCTCTCTCTCTCTCTCTCCTCACATGCAGGGAGTCGTGCGTAGGCATAGTTAAGGCGCGCACGTCTGGCATTCTGGAGCCAAACGGCGGGAAAACACGGCCCAGGTCAGACCCCCCCCCCCCCCCCCCCCCCCGCTACTCCCACAGAGGCAGAAACCTTCCAGCTCAGAGCTGCACATCCTCTGCAAGGATGGCCGCTGAAGGCCAAACACAGCAGAGCAGAAGTCCGTTCTTACGTTCTGTTCTGGCGCTGGCTACTCCCAAAAAAAAAAACCTGCAAAATGCAGCGCTTACATCCCATCAAAGGGAACGTTTGGTGACATAATGAGGATTAGATTTACAGGATTAATACGATCATCTCACCATATCTGTCTGTTCAATATGAAACTGAAGCCTGAAGACACTCCCCCCCCCCCCCCCCCCCCAACAAATATTATATAACAGATATTGCAACATGAAAAAAAAGGCGGTTCTCTTGTTTTGGCCAACAAGTACACCTTAGCCTTTTTACACGCTAACATCAGCGGATAATATAACACAGCGGAGTTCAGCATACACTGGAGAATGTTTTCTTTGCTTCTCTGTTCTCTACATACTTCTCTGACATTCTTTGCCAGCTAACGTCAGAGCACAGCGCTGTTTGTTTAAATCAGACCTCGCTAATGATTTTCACAGACATTTCCACGAGCCGAGCTTTCTCGGATGAAAAACAAATCGACGGCATAACTGGCTGACAAAGTAAGATTTGTAACGATTTCTACACTAGAGAGAGAAATATTGACGCGAGCTCTCCTTCTGACCATGAAAGCGCATCATTCAAAACAATACTTGCTAATTTAGTTGATTTTTGCGCTGCATATTTTGGCAGCGTGCGACTTGCCCTTTGTGTTTTGGTTTGGGATGGAGAGTTCTCGTCTCAATGCCCTGAACGCTCCCCTGGTCTTAAGAGTCAGATGGGTCCGCAGAGTCCAACACAACGTTGTTGTTGGCAGGGAAGCGAGACCCGGGAGAGAGCGGGAGGGGAGAGCCGAGGAATGCTTTTGATGGAGGGCACTCAACAGCGGGACGCAGCGCCGATGTACAGCGCCGCGCATAAAGGTAGAGGTGTGTCCGCATGTATGTGTGCGTAGACACGCTGAGCTATGAAAGACCGGAGCGGCACCGGGTCCTCCAGAGGTCTTCATTATTATCCGATCGGTTAGGGAAAAAAGTGTCTTTCTGTCTCTCTTGTGCTTCCAAATAAGCTCAGAGTTAATAAAACAGACACACGGTTTAATCCTTCAATGAGAATGTGTGTGTGTGTGTGTGTGTGTGTGTGTGTGTGTGTGTGTGTGTGTGCGCAACTGTTTACGCAACGCTTTCAGTGAAACCCTGTAGTCCCCTGCTGTCGTGTTTTTGAATCCGGTTATCACGTCAATACTCTCTGAGTCGATGAGGACCAGCGGGGGTTGCTCGTTGCGTAGCTGAACGAGCTCATTTCTTCATCAGATTGTCTCTCCTTCACTTCCTGTAGTTCACTTAC
>NW_027176290.1:193705-210616 GCF_023349555.1 Cebidichthys violaceus
ATTCTCTGCCAATGAAAAGTTCTAAAGATTAAAATAAATAAATAAAATAAAAATACACGAACTACAAGCGCCTCAGACTTGTACATGCTTCCAACCACTGAGCGCTCCCATCCAGTACACAACATTTTACTCTCAATTAAAACTAAAGTGGTAACAGCTACACTCCTAAACATCCACTGATCTGAGAGCCCCCCCCCTCCACCCCCATCTCCCTGCCTTCCCTAAAGCTGCGACAACACAACAGTTAAATCCCAGAAAGCAGCCCATAAGTACCTTTGTTAATTACGTGTGGAAGAATAGGCCCGTTGTGTCCCCCGTGTGATGACGGTGCCAGCACAACAGAAGGGATTACCTCGGGATAATCAAGTATGCTGAGCTGCCCGATGTGATGAAGGGAAATAATTAACACAGTTAACCGGTCCGCGGGCCTTTCAGCCAGACGTCAGCGCTGTCTGGTTACAGGCAGCGGATTAATGTCCCGGGGTTCATTTCACCGCGGCCGTGACTAATATCCGGAGATACTTTATTCTTCATTTTCGTACAGACCTCGTCAATGTTTTGCCTGTTAATTTGTGAAAAATGCAAGAAATGCCACTCATGCTATTCTCTGCCGCTTTTCAAATTATGAACAATAATCAGCACAGGATGCTCTGTCTGCTTTGGCTGCGAGTGAAACCCTGAAATAGTTGTGTACCGCATTGAGTCAGAGTCTAAGACTCGAGGTTGTGAACTCTTGGCTTTCGTCTGCGGGCGGGAGTTCCAGCTTAATGCAGACGTTGATGTTACAGTAAATGATTTTCAAAGCGGAGTCAAGTTTTTATTTACACGGCCAAAAATCTGAACTTTGCTTCATAGGGCTTTACAACACTTTCTGGCCTGAGACCATTGATTCGGGTGAGTAATAACTCCCAGTAATAAGGGTGAAAAGTGAGAAACCTCAGGAAGAGCAACAGGACGGGGATTCCTCGTCGCTTATCAGATCCACAAATCAAAGTGCAGACACTCGATGTGATTCACAGCACTTCAGTCCACACATTATACGGACAAACTAAAAGCTCCAGAGTGTTTAATCCAAAGACTCGAGCCGACAATTTCTGCAACATTACAAAAAGCGACGATGTGACACATTTACACTCGCTTCACGCGGTGATCGGTGAGCGGTGGAGTCACCTTTTTTTTTGCGTGTGCAGATGTGAACTGAGAACAATTGGTCGTAGAAACGAGTTATTTTCTAGCTTAACCCGAGCCTTCCAGAGTTCCACAGTTCTTACAGTGAAGCGAGCGGCGTCTCTCGACCGCTCAGCGACGGATGACGTCAAAATAAACAAACGTGACATTTTGAATGATGCCTACTAATTTAGAGACAAAAGGAAGTATTTGTTTAGCCACACAGTCACAGTCACCGGTGCATATGTCCCCTCCAGAGGTCCTGTCTTTTTGAGCCCACCCCCACATCTCTCACACTCCTCTCACATTCCCCCCCCCCCCCCCCCTTGCGGTATGGATTCCACATGGACAGCTGGCACTGCGGAGAAGGGACCAGTGCGTTTTGAGTCCCCTCATCATGTGTGGTGGTTTTTAACTGTGAGCAAGACGAGCCACAACAAGGAGAACCCATCTCAGAACTGAACCGTTCGCGATCCTAGAATACGACAGCCGTTTCCTGCTTTTGTAGACAGCGGTGAAAGAACAAGAAGCAGGAACGACAAAGACCTGGCACGTTCCTTTAGAACCCTGTGACGTGCTAAAGGCAAGTCTTTCTGTACCAAAGACCGAGTACGTCTACGCTGACGCAAAATTACAGCTCGACACAACGAGCTCAAGCCGCCAAAGCTAGAATCTACAGCTACAGCTTACAAAAAGTATTTCCTAAAGCTCTCTGCCTTAGCATCCTGGCCCTGATCAGCCTCCACTTCCTGGGGTCAAAGGTCATCTGTACGTGTGATAAACAACCAGGGAGAGAGAGCGCCGACCGTCCATAACATGTCAATCACATCTGAGACCGAGGTCAAAACGGTGGTATTTTTGGTTTAGGGTAGACTTTGTGTTTCTGTCCTGCTGTCTATCACACACACACACACACACACACACACACACACACACACACACACACACACACACACACACACACATGCCTGAGTAGTGTATCGAACCCCCCCCCCCCACAAGACCCAATGTGACAGACCGAAGCCCAAAGAAAACAAGGGTCTGTGTCTCCTGTCCCAGCGATCACCTTTCAACATCTCATTTGTAACGCGCCATCAGGAATAACAGCTGGAGACTGCGCGTGTGTGTGTGTGTGTGTGTGTGTGTGTGTGTGTGTGTGTGTGTTGGCGGTTAAAGGGGTTGGAAAAGGTCCGATTGAAAGGTAGACAAGAGGGAGAGAGAAACCAGCAGAGACAAAGAAAGTGGCGGAGGAATTAAACTGTCAGAGCGCGAGATAGAAAGTGAGGGAGAGAGCCGACAGAGACGACGTAAAGCAGAGAGTTCAATTAGCTGAGTGACACTCAGAGAGACCTCCCTGTGTTCTGATCCTCGAACAGAAACGTTAATTAATGATCCAACGTCACCTGGAACATCCATGCATGTTTGGTGGAAAGTCAATATGTGGTCACAATAAATTTCATCATCTCTTTTATCGTGCCTCTACTACTCAGACTGACTGTCCTGTGGGTTGATTAGGTGTCTACGTCAATTTAAATATTGTATTTATGTTAAAGATTGAAAGTCCCACGTCCAATAAAATGCATGCGGTGAACCATAAAGAACACAGATGGCGCTCAATGTGCCACCAAATGTCCTGAACATGGTAAACATTATGTAAAAACACGCTTTGGGGCTTTAAATTCAGAAACTTTTTCTGCGTTTTATTTTCAAAAGCGAGTGAGAAGTTACGTCACTGTTGTGTAAGAGGCTGCATTTGAGAGGCAGCGATACACAAAACTCCACTGACATCATGGTTGTCAATTATTGCCGATTGATTTTTAAAACACTTTGATATTTCATAAATAATCCACTCGATTTCGACAAAAATTCCATTAGAAAAATCAGTGTTACAGAACATAAACAAATCGCAAATTTAGCCCTCAAAACTACGGAACTGAATGACTGAATGAATGAATGTTTGGTGCCTCTGTAACTCTGACACACACACACACACACACACACACACACACACACACACACACACACACACACACACACACACACACACACGTCAATGAGGTTCGTGAACAGAGACAGAGTGAGACGCAGGCAGGAGATAAAGGAGTGAAAGCAGAGTGTGTGTTGTCCTGTGGGGTTCCTGGTGTGTTATTACAGTCTCCTCTGGTGCTGGCATGTGCTTTCTCTGACCCTCACACACACACACATAACCCACACACACACACACACACACACACACACACACACACACACACACACACACACACACTCCCTGACCCCTCCCTCATCCACTGGCTGACCTTTGACCCGCAGTGCTGTAGCGTTGACCAAACATACCCCAACCCCACTGAGACCACAATACAGCACTGTGGCGCCACGACCCACACTACCCTGCAGAGACAGAGGAGGGTAACAGAGGGAAACAAAACTCCTTAACTACAAGTACTTCCAGCCACCGAGTACCGCTATCACTACGTATTACTACCATTAAAGTACTAGCAAGGAAACCTTTCTGACTGTAACAAATGAAATATTCAATATGACAGTTTAAACACTCAACGTTGTTTCTTATCTTCTCCTGCTGCTTCTCTCTCTCTCTCTCTCTGCTGCACCCCGCTCCACACACACACACACGCACGCACACACACACACACACACACACGCACGCACGCACGCACACACACACACACACATCACATTTTCACATCGCTGCAACACAATGTCGACCCCCACCGAGAGCGACCAGACATCCCCATTACCACCCGGCCATTAGCAAAGTCAGAGCAAACATTGACTTTATCTAAATGAGGGCTAATAGCCTCTAACATTAACGGGCCCCGTAAAACTCTGAGAGGGAGATGTGTGTGTGTGTGTGTGTGTGTGGGGGGGGGTGTGCTCCGTAAGGGTGCTGCAAATGGGTTCACGACAGTGTTGTTTAATGTCTTTGGGAGAACGAAACACACTCATTTCTGTTTGTAATGTTGCGTTTCATGTTGTTTCTGAGAAGAGTACAGCTGAAGCTCCGCCTCCCTCCGTCCATTAAAAGACAAACATCTCTTCCAAGACTTCTGAAATCAAACCGAATGTACGACAGATGAAATATCTCACTTTGGACTTTCTCTCCGGCGGCCACAGCTCTACTCGTCCAAGCGGCCAACTAGACGACATCTGGCGCTGACATTAGGATTTAACAAGAGGAACTGAAGGAGTCACTCGTGTCCTTTGAAGTGTCCCTTTGTCTGTCCATCACCACGCAATCAACAAACACACACACGTGTGTTCATATTTCTGCTTCTTTCTCTCATTTTAAAAAGGATAACATGATCACAGTGAACATTCTTGATTAAAGTCAAACTTCTTAATTGCTTTTTTTTTCATTCTAATTTTTAACGTCACCTTTGCTCAAATCTAAAACCAGGTCACAGACCTGAACATGTGCTTCCCTTCCTGAACCATTGTTGATTGTTTTGGTCCCCATGCTTGAGAAAATGCACTTTTCTGAACCCCCCTCTCCCGGGATGTGAAATGTCGCCCCTCTGGATCCAGCTCTTCCACCGCGGCTGGCGGGCAGATGCTCACCGTATAACGCTTATCAGCACGTCAAATGGTATTTACGATAGTTCAGCTGTGACTTCGGACGCGTTGCACGCATTAAAAAAAAAACAGGAGTGTGTCTGTTTACAATGAGGTGAAGTTGTGCGTTTGAAGCATCTGTCTGTGGAATGCAGTTGTTTACTCGATGAGGAATCAAGACGCTCCGCTCCTCCGCTCCTCCACACGACGAGACCACCATTAGCTCTGAATCCCACGATGTCGTATCGCGGTCGATCAGTGCCGAACGCAGCGTGTGGAGGGATACACATTCAATGTGGCTCTAGTTTGAACTTAACATGATTCATTAAAGAGTAACCCTTTTCATTCATTGGTCACCTATAACTACTTGTTAGTGTTTTCCACACCTCAAGTGACGAGAGCCTTCGACATATCTGATATTTGAGCTATTTCTACAATCAACTAGTCCTGAACGCTGGACACTACTGCTCACCACCAATCATTAAAACATGACTCGATGGACAGCAGATTAATCTGGGGCCATTTTCACAATTGATTTATCTTTTAGGCTCATTTTTCAAACAAAAAAAGCAAAAAGAGAATTTGTTGTTTTTCTGTGTTTTACATGATTAAGAACTGAACATCAAGACATTTCTGGACTTCATAGATCCATTAATCAAGGAAAGAAATTGGCAGATTTATCAATAACGAAGATAATTATGAGTTGAAGCCCTGAATCATACGCTGTCTGCCAAAATAAAAATACAAAATCACATCGTGGACTATTACTGTCCAATGAGAAGAGTTTGTGACCACAGAACTTAGATGAGTCTCTTTTTGAATGTCTGACTGAGGCCTTTAAGCCACTTCTGTCGAGTTCATGTAGCTCCACCTTCCACTTCTTCATCTGAGTTCAAGGAAAGAAACGCATCACCTCTGTCCAGTGTTTTATATTCATCTCTCCACAGTTTTAAAGCCCTGCTGGTTATCCAGTCTCTGGTGACTTTGTGCCTCCTCCTCCTCCTCCTCCCCCTCCTCCTCCTCCTCCTCCTCCAGCCCTTTTTAACCACAATTCTCTCCTACCCATCATTGTTAGTGTTAGCATGCTAATTACATTCCTCAGTAATGAGTGTGTGGGAAAAGGAGAGCGGGTTGTGGGCCGTGTGTGTGTGTGTGTGTGTGTGTGTGTGTGTGCGTGTGTGTTTTATGCGTAGCGTCCCCTCGTTGTATACGTCTCCAGCATCTGTGTGTGCGCGCTTGTTTACCCTCCAGCGCTGTCTTGTCTATCTTCGACGCCGCGTGTGCGTCTCTTGTTTTGGCAGCTTCAATGCGACGATGATGACGACGCACTTTGAATGTGTTTGTGGCTCTTTACACTCGGCCTAACAACAAAATGAAGCCTCTCATCTCCCTCTGGATGATGGGTGGTCTATATATATATATATATATATATATATATATATAAACTGTTTAGACAGAACAGTTCCAGGAAACGATGTACACAAAACCCCCCACACAATAAAAGGGGATCGGGGGGGGGGGGGGGGGGGAGACGCAGACAGTGATACACGCTGCAGGTTATTTCAATACAACAGCAGAGAGGGAATGCAGAGCTCTCTGCCGGAGCGACTTCAATAATCGCATCATCGTTATCCTCTGTGCTCCAGTTGTTTGACCGTGAAGCGTTTAACAGCTGGCTTACGTAAAATACCATCTGACATGCTGATAACCATCTGACATACACGTGGCATTTCACATCACATGTGCCATTAATGTGTGTGTGTGTGTGTGTGTGTGTGTGTAGCAGAAACACAGGCACGCACTTACCAATTAACGAATGTGATCTTCTGAGCTTGATCTTTTTTCGGTGCGTTCAAAGCGTCTGACATTTGTTGGTATATTCTTCCTCACCGGCCACCGGCCTCATCATCGACGGCTTACATCGGCCTTTCTACCGAAGACGAGTTTCTTTATGGAAAGGCGACGTCTGCTCTTCAGTAAATATTGTTAGACGCTGGAGAACAAAGGCCTCGAATGAAGCTGTGACTCTTGTGCTTGTAGCAAAGTCAAGAGTCAAACTCGTTCTTTGTGAAAGTATTTTAGGAAGGGCCTTAAATTTACACTGCTCACACTTAAACCACTGCCTCATATCCAAACGTGCTCGTTGCCATTTTCTAAAAGTTGCAAAAATGGAACATATGCGACTGATATTGACGGCAGCTTTGCTATCATCCTGTGCAGGACACACCGTGCTCCGCCGCTGACGACTCTCCGACCAAATCGGAGGTCTTCGACGGAGGCGATGCCAAATAAAAGTCAGAGCGTTTCTCCGTCTAGAGCTGCAGGTGGCTCCACAATGCATTGGCCTTACTGCTAGTCAGCAGCAGGGGAGAATGCTAATCTCTCAGCTGCTCAGTCTCACGCTCAGCTACACACACACACACACACACACACACACACATGGACACAGAGGCCCAGATGAAACAGCGTGGTCGTGTAAGCCTGAGAGCCGTTTATAACGCGACTCTACGTCCGCTGCAATAAGTGGCAGAGCTGCTGCGTCTTTATCTCTTGTCTGTCCCGTATCTCTCGAGCCTTATCTCCGTCCGCTTCCTTGTTCTTTCTCTTTTCCTTTCTTTCTCTCTCTTCACCTGCACCTCTTCACCCGTCTGTCCTTAAAACTATTTGGTCTTTCTGGTATCTGTTCATTTGCCATTAACTGAATCATTTGGGGGTTTTTTTTTCCTTCATCATATTCAGCTATTTTCTAAACACAATAAGCCTCACTGTACTTTGCCGTTATAAAAGGGGCTGTTGTACATAACTTCCTGGATTCACGGCGGACAATAGCGGCCTCACATTTACTATCACTGAACCTTGTGTGCAATGGGGTCAGACGAGGCCACCACATAATTCATGTTTTTAATTTGAAATCATGTCACAATATGTGTCTTCTGATATTTTGTATTTTATTGTTTGTTGTTTCTACAGTCGCCCTGAGTAACCCTCCTCCGCTCACTGATCAGATCACATCTCAGTCGCCAATAAAAATGTTTGAGTACATTTCCTCATCTACTTCTAGTATTTTGTACTTTAAGCCTGTAGACTGTAGTATAACTTGTTTTACTTTTCATTACCTGATTTAATAAACCAACTTGTTCTGGATTCATTCTTCACTTTGCGACCTTTTGTTAGTGATCCAGTGCGTGCTGTCAGATGATGGGGCTAAAATAAGACATTATTATTTATTTAAAGAGCTTTGAGTGTCGTCTTTCTGCGCAGTCCCGACGGGATCAAATCCTGCCGAGGGACTGGGACACTTGTGAAGATTGTTAACCTTCCTAAAGCTGTTTTACATGCTCTTTGTTGGTGGTTCTGATGCTTACATGCTGTACTGGGACACTGCAGACTTGCTGTTGAAATTGCAAATAAATCTGTGTAACGCTGCCGGTAAATCTTACAAAAGTTCCAAGATCACAAACTCCAGCTTTTAAAAAGAATCTATGAATTCCATTCCTTCTTTTTTTGTCCCTGATTATACTTTAGGATGAGATACAGACAGAGAACAGACGACACGCTGCATAAGTTCAAGTTCAAAACCACAAATTCACAATTACATGGTATGAACCTCAGACCACAAGGCCACCAAAAACCCAGCATCCCCCCTCATCACGAACACCCAAGTACGTCTTTCAGCTGCCTCAGTCCTCAGTCACTGCTCCACACGGAATGACATACAAATAACATAAAGGTGGTCGTAGAAACAATCATTTCGTTGATACTGTGTTTTAACCAGGAGATAACTAAAGTCTACCCATCACAGGATGAAGGGAAAGTGCAGTCCCTAATGGGTTCATTATGTCATCTTGTCCCGTGTGTCCTCTTCATGGTCCCCTGCCCTCTCTCTCACACCCCTCTAATCTGTTTCCTTCCCTTGTCCATTATCCCCCCTTTTCTTCCTCCTTAGTTCCTTTTCTCCTTCTTCCCTTCCTTCTCTTATCGTCCATTATTACTCCAGTCTTCCTCCGCCACGAGTCCCCCGTTTCTCTCCTTCACCCTACTTCCTTTCCTCTCTCTCTCCTCTCTCCTCTTCCCTTCCTCCCCTGCTAGCTGCCCTGGTTTCATTGACAAGACTGCAGGCGGTGAGGGGGAGGGAACGCTGTAGCACTGCACAGCAAACATCCCTAATAGGCTAATCTAATCTCATCTCTTTGCGGTCGTCGGGCCTGTGTTTACTTTCGGCCCCGTGTCTGCGCGCCGGCCTCGGCCTCGCCTCGCTGAATGCGGCTTTGTTCCCGCTGAAAACTCATCATCTGTGTGATCTCGGGGACGGGCGCCAACTCCACAAGCGTCTGCCTGTAATGGCTGCATGCTGGGGATTGTCCTTGCGGGAGGAGCAGCTTCTGTGGCTGCGGTTGGGTTTTTTTTTTTTTATTAGGTTCGATTTCACCGAAGGAAACAAGGCGGCCGGACCTCGCTGAAGCGCCGAGGCTGCTTCTCTGTATCTGACCCCGACCACCACCAAACTCCCAGTGGGGTAGCCACCTTTAGAGCGTTGAAATACTGAATGTTGCTCTGCGGCAGGTAGCATCTAAGCAAAAATAAAGTAGAAGGCCGCACTAAAGTCTGACACTCCAAGGCGAGCAGTGATTTATCTCCCCATGCCGCTCTATAGATCTCGACACATCGGCGCTTCTGTTACTCACCTCTGGCAGCGGTGGACATCAGCACCACCTCCAGCAGCAGAAAGACCCAGAGAAGCTCCATTTAGGTTCAATTTCCACGAAGAAGAAGAAGAAGAAGAAGAAGAAGTCTCAGCCTTTTTTTTATCTGAGAGGAAATGAGAGAAAGAAAGAATATTGAGTTGCTTATTGAAGGATAACAGCGGATACATCTGCAGATACGGAGTAATCACTCACCGCCTTGAACAGTTCCTTTTAATCTTTTAGATTACATCTCTGTGTGTAAATCAACAACGTATCAAAACTGTTGCATGAGTCTGATTTATTCCCAAAAAAATCCAGCAGTCACATTCATCATTTTACCATCTGGTTTTTTTTTGGGTTTTTTTTTTATTAATTGCTTCCAAAATAGCTGCTAGTGCAAAAAGGAATTAAAACATAATTTACTATCAAGTGGCTGACAGCTGTTGAGCATCGACGTGACTTTGACTTTCAGAAGAGACAGAAGTGGGAATAACTTGACAGAACGTAATAAAAGAAAGTAAAACTAAAAGTCTGTAAATTCTGAACAAAACGGAGAGAGAATTAAACATTTAATTCTCATACAGATGTTTTAAAACTGTTTTTTTAAAAGGTAGATGTGTAGAATACGTACTCTCATATTTAAAATGTTTCAGCTTAACCTCCTCTACTCTAAACCTTCTTTGGGTCTTCAAAACGTCCTCGGCAGTCACAATAAAATGAGGTGTCCATCACTGGCTGGACAGTAATGCTGCCCCCCCCCCACAGATCTATTCTGTCCACCTGTCCACATGTCTCTCCTTACAGTGGTTTTAATCTTTCCGCCACATGAATTTCTTCCCTGAACCTTTACGAGGTCTTATTTCAACGCTTCCACACGCTGTATCTTTGATCAGCATCCGTCGACCTCAGCGTCTCGGTTCACCCGAAACTGCTACACGCTTACTGTAACAGTGCAGGATAATTGATTTGATTTGTGGTGGACTTCCAAACATCCAAAGTCAGGTTTAGCCACATTTTTTATTCAGTGGCGTAGCGATCCTACTGGGAGAACAACCTTTATTCCCTAAAATACACAATAACCATCATACAAAGCAGCTGAAAGTGGCTGTAAATTAATACATAAAAGCTCCTTTAAGGAGGAGGAGAGACCGCGACCGTTTGTATTATGATGATCCCAACCTTTAAGTCGAATAAATGTATATTCAGCACTTGTTTAAAATCAATGATTTACATCCTAAAACATAAACCTTGTTCCCTTGCATTCATAAAGTAGTAAAGAAACCACATTGTACCACGTGAATGTATATTTGTAACTACTTCAATCACGCATAAGAGAACTTTGTAACATGTTATAACTTCTTATAGCTTCTGAAATACCGTTACCTTTGATGATTACGACATGCATTCATTTGACTGTGCATCACATTATTTAGCAAACAAACCTAGGTAGCTTAAGAGGAGAGGGAAGACGAACGTAAAGGTAACAAGGAGATGATACAAGTGCACTTCAAACTCGCTACAGACCCTGCGGATGGATCATATTAATAAAGAGATTAACATATTCAGACTTACTGTAAGAAGCGGTGAGGTCTCCACAGTCTGTCACCCTCTGATGACCTGCACGTATACCATGCCTTTAAGACTCCTCCGCCTCCTCTGCAGCGCGTTTATGACCGCGATAAGTTAACCCGTGATTCAAACCCAAAAATAATTCACTCGCGTACAGAGAGACGCGTCTGTCACCGAGACCAAGTCGACTCTAACAAAGTGTTGCAAGCGCGCGTGTTGACTAACAGTGCGAAATAAAAGACATGGGCTGAGGTCAAACACGTGAGACTGTAGTATTTCTGAATGACAGTCCGCGTGTAAAGCGCTCGAGGGACACCACTCACAGAACCGGGGGGGGGGGGAAAGAAAGAAAAGAGGGAGAACAGAAAAGGAGGAAAGCGGTATCTACACGGCCCGCCTGTCCACGGTAGCTCTTTATGCACGCGGCTCTGTCAAATGAAAAAAGCGGAATACTATATCCAACATTGCCTCCAGCAGCGACGCGCCGTCCAAAATTTCAGCCGCAGGCGAGAAAACAAACTGCGTCGACCGTCTGTGCCCGAGCACAGAACTTTCAGCCAATCAGAGGGCAGGCCAATCAGAGCGCGGGCCAATCAGCGAGCAGGAAGGTGCTGCACAAATTTGGAGCGGTTTTAGGGGTAGAGGTGGAGGTTTCATCTCAAATGAGCTTATATCATGTTAATAACAAAACAATATGTGTACATTATTTACTACATTATTATTTGTATTTATTTATTATTTTTATTTATTTATTATTTTATTATTATTTTTATTTTTATTATTTTTATTTTATTTTGTATAATTTTTATTATAAGTAGTAGTAGTAGTGGATTTTTGTTTCTATTCTATTCTATGCCGATGAAGTCCAGTGCATGTACAGTAATTGCAGTCCGCGAGATGTCGCTCCAAGTAACATTGTGGACCTTCACTGCCCCCTCGTGGCATTCAGACGTTATTACAGCAACATGCTTTTACAAGATGAAGCTCACATACTGTGTGTGGCAGTAAAAAAAATGGTTCCTGTAGACGTCCGCCAGCGTTGATGGCCGAATAAAAGTAACTAGATAAATATAATAACTGATGAAATGATTTGCACAGGGGTTCAAGTCTGGCTCTCGTTTTCTCTTGCAACAAATAAATCACACAAGCCGTTTGTTTTCTTGTCAACGATTAACAATTTTGAGGTATTTGTACTATTTATGTTTCCTGCTACTTTTTACTTCTACTCCACTACAATTATAAGGAAATATTGTACGTTTCACTCTACTGCATATAATTGAAATCCACGAGCTACCAGGCAGCAGGCCTATATCGTAAAAAAACAAACAAGACTGACATACTGGACAATAATCTTATAAAAACATCAGGCGATATTATAAACCTTTCGTTTTAAATATGGAAGTAACGTTGACCTCTATTCTATTCCACACTGTAGAGCAGTGGTGCCATCTCCTGGTGATAGGAGGAGCCTACCAGTGTGTGTGTGTGTGTGTGTGTGTGTGTGTGTGTGTGTGTGTGTGTGTGTGTGTGTGTGTGTATTTTATGAGGAACACTTGTTTCAAGGTAAGGTTAAGAGTTAGGATTAAGTCTAGCAAATTAATTTAAGTCAATATAATGCCCCCAGAAGAAAAACATGACTGTGTGTGTGTGTGTACTTGACACATAGTGAGGAACAAAACAAATGTTTTAACCCCAGAGTGAGGCCATCTTTGAAAATGTAGGACATTTTGACATGTCCCCCCTTCTTCAAAGGCCTGTTCAAAGGTTCATTGTGATGGTTGCAATTTACAGTATTCTGAGCATTGATGCAAACAACTATTCCAGATGTAAAGATATAGTGGAGTTGTAGTCGCTCTCCCTCTGTGTGTGTGTGTGTGTATGTGTGTGTGTGTGTGTGTGTGTGTGTGTGTGTGTGTGTGTGTGTCTTGTAATCTGGGCTTCTCTGAGTTTTGTTTGGATAGCTGGACTGGCCTTGCATGCTTTTAGTTTGTGCATGTGAGCGTGCCCCACTAGCTCAAGGACACCACTCTGCACTGCGCTCCCAATGTTAGCTCAGTCAGCACTTTCGCCAAAAGTTTGCACTGTGAGCTTTGAGCCACTGGCTCAGCTCTCGCCATGTTGAGAGCCGGTGAGAGGCAATCAAGATGCTCCCATTCTCGTGTATAGCACCATGATGCTTAGGGTAAGGGCTAGGGCATACATGATGTCAGTGAAGGTCCTCACAAAGATATAAGTACAGGGATGTATGTGTATATGTTTCCTACACTGGTCTTATGTTTAATCAGAATACACACTGAGTATTAATATCAGGATTGGCAACACGATTAACATTTAGTCTTGGCCCATCAGAACATGACTAATACTGAAGGCCTATAGTCAGCGTTGGTGAGCCATACATTTCTACTTAACACACGTATCCCTAAGAGGTGTGGGGGCGCTGTGAATGTGAAAACTCTCACAGTGACATCCTGCTGTTTTCTAGAAAACAAACTTTGTTGAAAAGACACTTTTCAGAGCAATTGAGGATCCGTGTTGAAACATTGGGTGGAGAACCAAGCGGGGCTACCGGGACCTGAATCCAATTGTGACCGGAGAGAGTTGTAAAGGAAGTTCACTGGTCATCACTGGAGTGAGAATTGAGTCTGTACATGCACTTCAGCTTAGCAGGGAGGAACTAAGGCCAGTCAGCTTCAATATCCAGCAGGTCCCTCGCTCTGCACACTGCACTTCTGTGTTAGCCAAAAAGGGGAAAAAAACCTGCATCCTGCCTACAACGCTAGTAGTAGTAGCTTTAGCTAGTAGTAACTTAGCTAGTAGTAACTTTAGCTACTAGTAACTTTAGCTAGTAGTAACTTTAGCTACTCGTAACTTTAGCTAGTAGTAACTTTAGCTAGTAGTAACTTTGGATCACATTGGCCCTTTAACTTCACGTTAAAGTTAAACAACTACAAACTACAACCCCAGCTAACCTACAATCAACACATGTTACAATTAGCAGTCAAAAAACAGAAGCAGGGAGAAGTATCTGCCATGAGTGCAATATTTTAGTCATACATAAATATACATTTATACAAACACACCATTTAAGATACACAATAACTAATGGTAAAATGGAAGTACAATGATTAAATAGATTACATTTCTAATGAAAAGTGACAGTTCTATTGTGTGTGTGTTTCTAGATTTATCTAATGTATTTCAGAACAATGTAAACTGAAATCATTAAGGCCTTATAACTAGGACAGGCATTGTAAATTAGCAGAATAGCTAGAATGCTGTGATACACTGCATTGGATAATTGTCGTGTATTTCTCTATGTATATGTATAATGTACGGTAAGGCTTGAAAACCCCAGTGAGTTGAGACGCAGGCTGAGGGTGAGGCTGCTGCCTTCATTGAATACTCCTCTTGTGCTGAAAGAGAGAGAGAGACAGAGAAGAAGGGGTTAGTCACACCCAATGTGGGTTTGGACAGGAAATTGCCACGGGAAATGAGGTGTGGTCTTTGGTTATGGAACGTCATTTGTCCTGATCATCAATTATTTTACATCACTGGTTTAGTTTTTACATCACTGCAGCATTCCTGGCATGCAGCATCACTGCAGTACGATTCCTTATCGCTGTCTTATTTGAAACGTACCTTGTTATGTTTTCAATCTCCTACCCAGGGGTTGAAGCGGTCCCGCAACGATCCGGAACGGCATTCTGGCACCTTCGATTAATGAGTGAATGAATCTGGTTGGCAGCTGCGCCACTACGGGTTCTTACTGGGAATCCTGCAGAAGCGAGACGTGGCACACACTGACTCGGTCTTCTGTAAACGACGACATCGAGAAATCAACACTTATTTTGATTGATTCGTTGATTTTATATCCCTGCCCGCCCGTAACCAGTGGAGCTGATTCTGCCTGTAGTGAAACAGGCAAACTCACAGGCAGACATGGAAGCCTCGATCAATCAACAGGTCGTCGTTAAGAACACTTCTAAAACAGGCTGAAGGACGTTTACGACATCCAGCAGCACTTAAGATCAGTCAGAGAGTCATTTAATACAGCCATCTTTACAGCAATGATTGGGTTTAACTGTGAAACACAGCAGAGTATTGTCTATGGCTGCGCTCCAGTTCCATGGCTTTGACCGCTGTGTTTTATTTCCGCATCAGGAGACGCCCAGACTAAACTCTCCGGAGTCTCAGAGAGCGTCTGAGCAGCTGGGAACAGGCCTCACTGAAAGAACTGCTTTAATGCTACCTGGAAATAAATGTGAGACCAATTCAAAACCAGAGAAGGAAACAAAGCCAAACCATCCCATCCCAGTTTAACACATAATTAAAACAATAATGTGTAGTACTTTTGTACACAAGAAAGTTGTATCTCAGAATTCAGTGCATTATTGTCAGGGAGCGTTACTGCAGTTTAACTCTGTGTGTTCTCCAGTAGAGGGAAGCAGAGGACTGTATCAAGAGAACAAAAACTACACACATTGTCACACACGTTGTATTTTTATGTTTTAAGTATACCCGCTAACATTTTAAGAACCTGCTTTTCTTCTCAAATCATCATGACAGATGGTGGGAATATGGTTGAGTATGCTCCATTGAAATCCATGCACTGTGACAGGCAGTCGGCTGGAACTATTTCTGGTAAAGACTTTGTGTGTGTGAGAGTGTGTGTTTGTGTGTGTGTGTGTGTGTGTGTGTGTGTGTGTGTGTGTGTGTGAGAGAGTGAGAGACAGACAAAGAGAGAGAGGGGGAGAGAGAGAGACCACGTGTCCATTCCTGTCTGCTCTGAAGTCAATGTCTTCTCTACATCCATGGAGACATCCTGTGGACCAACATCTTCAAAACTATTCCAACACACACACATCCATTAATTACTGTAGGCTGTAATGGCTTTCACCTCTCGCACCCTGTTGCCGAACATAAAACAGTCGGATGAATACCGCTTTTGTAAGCTCTCTCTACTATATCATTAAACCTCCGCTGTACTGAGACTGGAGGCCAGAAGTCCATTTTGTTCCCCCCCCCCCCCCCAAGTGGAGACTAAGTGACGAGAAGTGGTCAGAACGTGACCAGAACTCATCTTGTGCAGAACGTCCACTGTCAGTCCACTAGTGTTCCCACATGTCCCGACTGTTACTGTTACGGATGTTTGATGTTTTTTAGAATGGGTTCTACATTGAAGTTAATTCAGGATTAAACACTTCTTCATTCCTAACACCTTATTTCAGTAAGTGTCCTTATTTAGCTAAAGTGTTCATTAGACTTGTCTTCACATAGGCAAGGTCAAGCCAAGAGGGATGCGATGCTGCACACTCAAAGACTATTAGTATCAGATTTATTGTTAAGTCTTGGTAATTATGCAAGTTAGATTTGGTGTTGCCTGTTGCAGAATCGGAAAAAACAAACGATGTGCACTTTTACAGTGTACTACTGTATGTATGGAAGGCCTACATGAGAGCACTTTGTCCTGTAACATGTGCAGCAGTAACAAGTAAAGAAAACCATTTTGACTCAAGGTCCACTTACTTTCTTGCTTCATAAGCTTTCGACTGTATGACATGGTCTTCGTCAGCTGCGGGACTACAGACCTTTCCATTATCCAGAGCCTCCTTTCAGTCCATAATGACTTGATGCACTCTATGGTAGTGTATGATTTACCTCATGAGACTTGAACTCCACCTTTGCTGATGAGTATTATGTATCTCTGGTTGTAGCAGAACAGATTACGCATCTAAATCTTATTGATTGTCCGTCTCCTTGATTAACGGGATTCTCCTGTAACCACTTCACCGTAGTGGCACATCTCAAACTATCCTGAATAAAAGCGCAGCGCACAGTCTGAGGTCCGTCTGTATTAAAGGTAGCATTCTGTCCTGGCAGTGAGTGGGCAGAAACCTGTGAATGTAGTTCACTTAAAGCA
>NW_027176290.1:210716-235716 GCF_023349555.1 Cebidichthys violaceus
TCTAGTTAAACGCTTCGAACATTTTTCCCAGGGAAGGATAATAGCTGCTGACAAAGTATTTCTCAGTGCCCATGCATTACATACACAGGCTAGTAATTAACGATAATTAGTCGTGTGAAAATACTTGACTTCCATTACAAATATAAAACAAACTAAACTTCACCTCAACGATCTCATAATTCCAGAAAAACTAAATATGTTCATATGCTTTGGTGCTATTTCAAATCTTTAGGTTTAGTGTCGGACCTCATTAAAACACCCTCATCAGGCCCGTCGCTGTAATCCCATTACACATCACACACAACGTGTTCACTTAAAAACACGTAATCCAGCCCAGCAGCCTGAGTGCTCTTTAATGCGAGCGGTACGGACCGTCCCGCTGCAATCACAGACGCAGCTCGTCTCGCCATCCGTGCTGCATGCGCAAACACTTGAGCGTAATATCTTTGGCAGCCTTGCTGCCGCGAGATTTCTTCCAGACTGTGGCGAAATTGAGTAATTCCAAACAAATTTGGATGTAGGTGAAAACTCCAGCTTGATATTGAGCATTTGGCTGCGGGGGTCGGAGTTAAATGTGGTTTCACCCGTTGTGTGTAAACAACAAGTGAAGTTAATATCCCCCTCAAGTATTTCCTTATTTCCTTCGTACGCCAAGTGCGCTCTGGTTTGCCGTGAGGAAGCGTGACATCATCGGGGCTCTTTTACAATGGTTGCTAAGAGTCTAATACGGTTGGATGAAAGTGTTATTAGACACTCCAGGCACCCCACACACATGAAACCAATACACCGTTTCTCTCCTTCCTCCATCTTTCTCCGGCTCGATGACGAACGCGACAGACGGACCGACATAAAGACGATACCTCATCTGGACGCCGTGCCAGCGGCGACTCCCCGCACCATGTGTTTGGCTTTAGGTCCCCGGGCCTTTACAAACGTAATTGAACAAATCAGCATGCGGTTGATCCCTCATTTGGACAAATAAACTCTCATATAGTTGCTCAAAGTTACGTCTTGATTCGGCTTACCCCGGAGTTTACGAGGCTTTTCTACCGGGGCCGAGGAAATGTAGCAGGACGATAATGAACATTATAATGATATTATAATGGGCTGCTGTCAGGGTGTGTCTTTGGGTGTGTGCTTGCTACCTGTGCTTATATCTGTACATATGTTGACGCACACATCTGACATGCGGTGTGTGTGTGTGTGTGTGTGTGTGTGTGTGCATCTTCTGTACAATGTGTATTTATGCCTGGCAGTGTGTGGTTAGCTAAGAGTTTAGACTTTATTCTGCAACTCTCGTTACTCTTCTGTTGCATTGTTTCTAACAATTTTCACTTAATATTTGGGGATTTTTGCAAAATGCAATGTGGTTCATGTCACATTCACTTCACACCGCTGCACAATTCCCGCATGTGCGCTAACATTTCTTTCTGTGCATTTCCATAAATGCATGTTTCAGCGACTGAGTCTGTTATCTTTCAGCCAAATGCATGCTTCTGTCCAACACAGTGTGTGTGTGTGTGTGTGTGTGTGTGTGTGTGTGTGTGTGAGTGTGTGTGTGTTTGTGGAAAGAGCCGTTATGACAGGCCGCAGATTAATGGCTGTAATATAGCTGCATATCTGTCTAAACATTTTCTTTGAACGAATATTTAAAGGGAGGTCGTGCCAAAACAGTTCAGGTCCACATGGCAGTCTAGATATGGTCTCGTCTGATACGGCTTCTTCAGTCCTCCTTGGTTTCTTTGTCTTCTTTTAATATCCCTCTGACTTAATCCATCTCCTTCATTCTGGGTCTCTGAGACTTTGTTTCCTCTCTCTGCCTCCTCCTTCCTCTCCTTTCCCGTTGCTTCCTCCCTCCTCTCTTCCTCTATCTCTCTCTCTCTCACATCAGCCTCTTCTTCGCTTCGATCCCATCCTCTCTCTCGGGGGATGTCGCTCTTAACGTCCTCCGACAGAAGATGTAAACACGCATATCTGCCGAGGTTTTCTCCCTCTTTTGCTCGTCACCATCTGGAAAACCTTAGATCTCCCCCCGAAAACACGACAGCACTCTCGGAGCAGGAGAGAAAAAAAAGGAGGGCCGGAGAAGATATCCAGTGAGGGCTGGAGGAGGGATGGGTTGTTAATTGTTTGTTTTGGCTCACTAGATATGGACGTTTGTGAAATGCTGCGTGTCCTCAACTTTTCAAGCGTTTGCTTGGTGCCAGATTCATTTGTTCAGCGCACCGATTCCTTTTGTTTAGACAATCCAATTTTTTTAAAAGTGCAAATGTCTCTCCCGATGTTTGAAATCTCTTTTATTTCTTTCTGGCCAGCAGCTGATGTTTGCACTGTCCAGAAAATGAGATTCATCTTGTGTTTCTTCCTCTGGTCTGAACCTGCAGGTCAGGTGTTCTACAACTGCAGTTTGATATTTGAATTAGGACCTTTTTAAAGAAATGCTTACTTAGGTCATCGATGTTTTCTCCCCCTGGTCTTGACTGTTACTCCCGGAAGCCTGTCACTTTGTATTTCTGCTTGATTTTGATGAATTGTAAAAGTAAATACAACTGCTGCTCTTTTTCTCTGTGTCTTTAGTCATCTGGAGGACAATCAAGTCAGCGTTGTCGAGCGAGGAGCCTTCCAAGACCTCAGGCTGCTGGAGAGACTGTAAGTACGCCGGCTCGTGTTTTGCTACCTGTTCTGTGAAAGTGAGAGAAAAGAAAAGCTAAACAGCTGATGCAAAAACTAAAGGTATTTTAGGCACGTAACACCCCCCCACCCCCCCCCCCCCCCCAACCAGGCTACAAAAAAAAGCACAAAAATAAACATTCCAAAATATGCATGCATGCACACCGGCAAACACAACTTCACACACATGCAAATATTTGACTTGCCACTGCAGATTTTCCATTTCCCCAAACATACACCTTTTGACTTCCTGTCAATTCTGTAAAGCGCACACACACACACACACACACACACACACACACACACACACACACACACACACACACACACACACACATACTCCCACACACACACTCCCACAGTCACACAAAGAGAGTATCTGGATGATACCCAAGTCCATCCACTTCACACACAACCTCGGAATCTCTCATAGATATTGCCTTGTTCAATGTGTGTGTGTGTGTGTGTGGTTGTGTGTGTGCGTCCGTCAGCTCACACCAAGGCTCTAGTCAACAGAATCAATGTGTCAGTGCACAACACAACACTTCCCCCGCACACACACACACACACACACACACACACACACACACACACACACACACACACACACATGCACACACACCTGCATGTTTATGACTCCGTGTTGGAGGATGACAGACAGAAAGCGACTGCTGCACGGTGTTCATGATGCCGTGGCATGAAATGAAAAGAGACAGCAACACACTCCTGAAATTAAACTTTAATTTGAGAGCTTTTCTTAAAGGTGTCTTTCAGGTGATGTTACAAACACACAGCTGTCGTTTCTGATGAGCACAGCATTTCTAAACTCAGGAACCGGCTGTCCTTACAGCGTTTATCACTGGGCTCGGACAGGAGCTGAGAACTTCCTCACTGATGCGATAATGTCGGCGTCTCAGCTGCTATTTAAGCACAGGAGGGAGTCGTGGCACTGTCTTTCCACATTGTGCTTCCCCAGTATCACCACAACAGTAACTTAAAGTGATGGATTTAAAGATTTTATCTGCCGCGAAGAGGAGAGTTTAGAGTTTAAAAAGAGCAACGGGAGGAGGACGTTGTTGTCTCGGACGTGCGATACAGAGAGACGAGAGCTCTTCATTCAGTTCAGGTGACGGCCAATGGTGAGTGGCGGCAACATGTGTATCTTTGTCTCTTAATGGAAATCACACAACCAACAGTGAAGGCGCGAGGTGACGGGCCGCTTTAATGTTGAAAGGCTCTTTAATGCGGCGTGTCGGGAAGGAGTCAGAGGTCAGGGGTGAGGAGGCAACGGAGCTGAGTGTCAAAACTCACACAGGAGATGGCATCCAAGGCAGGGTGCAGCTTCAATGTAGTCATAGCGAGTATAGTATATATATATATATATATATATATATATATATATATATATATATATAGTAAGTATAGTATACGGATGACTTCTACCTAATCGAAGGAATGTTTTGAACATATTAAAGAGAAAAGTTCTGGTGTATCGACGATAATTAACAATATTCAGGCTCCTGAATATGGTTTTCTCCTCTGCAGTAATAATGAAAGGCTTTTTTTTAAAAATGCTCAGGCCTCTGATGTTATGGCTGTCGGCGGTGAAAGTTGAAGGGTGAGGGGGGTCGCGGTGCTGAGTCTGTGTGATTTATGGCGTCACAATGTGAAAAACATGGAGCTTAGGCACTCATCTCTGGAGGTGAGTACGTCCACGTATGTCAGCACATGGATTATGAAGTCACGGGAACGCTCGTTTCACCTCGTGTGGTCGCGATATTTTCACCAGGCTGTGATCCGTAATTGATGGACGTTTTGCCGAAAGACGTTTTTATTTTGTTTTCCTTACAAAGATATATGAAATTTTTTTTTTTAGGTAAACCGGCCCAGAGAGATTAGTTCCCCTCAGCCTCCAAACCATTTTCTGCTGGACTGTGATTCTGACTAATCGAGACAATCTTCCAAATTTAAAAAATACAGAGCCCGTGGACTTGCGGCCTGGTAATGTTTCAAAGGTTCCGAGCAGAAGAAACTCGTCATTAGAAAACACACAAAGGATTCTTCTCTTAAAAAACCATAACTGTTTTATGAGCGAACAACTCAAAATGACTCATAACTGTAACAGAAGCCGATCAGACGCTTACACTTTTGTACCAGCAGCTATTTTCTAAGAGCAAGGGTCAATTATTTCAAATGGAGGGTAGCGGCTGTCTTTCCATTGGTGCGCACACACACACACACACACACACACACACACACACACACACACACACACACACACACACACACACACACACAGTGAAAGTTGGGGTCTTATTATCATTATCACAAGGTTAAAAGGTCGGTGTCTGCGTCTTCTCCAGAACAGATTCTACTCTGTGACCCCCGTGACCTCCCCCCCTCCCTCCCCCCCTCACCCATCCTCCTGTTCTTCTCTCTTTCCCCTCCACGCCTCTTCTATCAGCCAAATGCTTTGGTTGCTTGATAACACTTTCACTCCCTCCACTCACGCTGTCCTCATCTCTCTCTCTGCTGCAGCCGACCCCGCCCTCCTCCTGCACGCGCACACACACACACACACACACACACGCACACACACACACACACACACGAGCAGACACATCGTTCACCCTCACAGACGTGTCTACATTGTAGGTCAACACCAGTCCCTCTCTCCATCTTCCTCTGCCTCTCATTCCTTTTGTAAATAGTTGCCACGTGTTCATTTCGCGCTCAGTTCAACATCCCCGAGCAAATAACGGTACTTTGCATGTAAACACATAGGAAGGCCTCGGGCCGTTTTCATTTTTATATTAGTCCCATATCAAAGGGGAAAACAAAATGTCCCAAAAAACGTTCCTTGGAACCTTATTATCACAAAACCACAGAGAGGTGGTTCAACTCCAGAACACGGTCACCAGAGGGTCTTCATTAGGAGTTGTTTTTAACTCGTCTTTTTTCTAATAATTGACTGTTTATGCATCTGGTGATTAATGAAAGCCAGCCCATCCTGCTGATGCTGTTAGTTTTTGTTGTCTATCATTCTGGTATTCGTGTAGGTTGAGTGACCGCACCCAGAATAGAGGATGAGTTCATGCATGAGACCGTTACTGTTAGTCTATTTAACGATGACGTGATCTCTAGTGCCGCCGAAGGTCCTTTGCCCATGTAATAAATAAATACTTTTTTTTGCATCTGAAGAGGTTTTTGTTTTGTTGTAAATGTGCATCTTTCACCAAGATGTGTTGGCTGCAAACATCTGACTCTACTTTTCGGAAAGCTGAGATAGAAGAGCGCTAAAGCTGTCGGACTTGTTTGATTCGACCGATGTCAGGACAGGAGGGATGAGATATCCGTGTTATTGGCTCCTGCGATTTGTCTCGTGAGGACGAATAAGGACGATATGATTCGCCTTATTTCTTGCTCTCTGAGAACACGGTAGTGCATGTGACTCTCTAGATGATTATATGGTTTTCATCTCTCATTAAAGTGACAATAGATTTTTTTTTTTTTTTTTTTTTTTTAAACTGAACTGTCAACGGAGTGCAGATGACTGGAAGACGCCAGGAAGCTAAACTGGTTCCTCCTTTCACTCCCAGGTCAAAGCCCATGCGGGGATGATAGTGATAACTGGCTCTAGAGAGCTTACAGGACGATAACCTGCAGCTGACACACACACAAACACACACACACACACACACACACACACACACACACACACACACACACACACACACGCACGCAGCATGATAACCTGTAAGTCACGACCACAGGAAACCAGACAGACTTTCCCATGAGTTTGACTTTTGAACCGTGAACCCGCCGACCTTAAAGGTGATCCGGTGGCCTGGCTGGTGATAGTTCAGTCAACACAAAAGCGGGAGTCGGAGTGATTTATGAGAGGCGTGTTCTTCACCGGTTTCTGTTCACGCTGAGGTTTCTCTTTTGAGTTTTACAGAGTGAAACCAGTTAATTGGAACTATTCTCTCTATTCTCCTCTTCTCTCCACAGTCGCCTGAACAGAAACAAACTCCAGTTCCTCCCAGAGCTTCTCTTCCAGTCCAACCCCAAACTAGGACGCCTGTGAGTACACCTTTCTTGTTTTTCCATCCCTCCATCACGCTTTCCTCAACTCTCTCTCTCTCTCTCTCTCTCTCTCTCTCTCTCTCTCTGGCTCTTTTCTGTCTTCTTTTGATGTGTTACATGATCCATTTGAAAACACGGCCACGGTGCAACGTCAGAACTTTTATCCGGGTTGAGGGTTCAAGTCCCGCGCCAGGTGTCACAGTGCCGCTCTGTGCTCCTGCGGAGAGGTGAAAAGGAGTGTGTGTGTGTGTGTGTGTGTGTGTGTTTGTGTGTGCGTGTGTGTGTGTGTGCACACTTTTAAGAGGTGAAAGTGTGCCTGGAGCGAATGTTTTCCTTGGACCTGTGAGGAATTTTTATTCAGGAATATGGAGCTTTCCCAGAGTGTTCGGAGTGTAAGAGCAGGTCATACTGATGCCTCCCTCTTCCCCTCCTTCTCTCCTTTTCATCTCACATTCCCAGATACTCTCTCTCTCTCTCTCTCTCTCTCTCTCTCTCTCTCTCTCTCTCTCTCTCTCTCTCTCTCTCTCTCTCAGTCCCATCGGTGCGTCCGCCCCGTCTCCTTTTCTTCCCCTGTGCCCTCTCTGTCTGCCCTCTTTCTTTCCACTCAGCTTTTCTATTGGTCTTATCCTCAGAGAGTCTCTCTGTCAGCTTAGGTTGAAGGTTCACACACCTTTCTAAACCTTATGGCTGTTTATGTTGGGCTGCCTTCAAGTGAAGCTAGAGGTAGACACTGTGTGTGTGTGTGTGTGTGTGTGTGTGTGTGTGTGTGTGTCTCGTGCATGCTTGCTTTTGACTGCTTAAGTCTGCAGTCATTTTCATATGTCTCCTTGAACTTATTTATCATGCATTTCTTAGTGTGTGTGTGTGTGTGTGTGTGTGTGTGTGTGTGTGTGTGTGTGTTGCGAGGTGTTAGGATAGGGAATACCAGCACTGGGACATTAAACTTCTCACTTCTCTCACTTCTCTTTCATAATGTTTCCATGAGGCAGAACGCCTTGGAAGCTCCTTTAACCTTCCTTTTTGACGTTTTAGCCGTTTAGGAGATCAAACAGAAAATTAGACCCACAAACGTGAAAGGAAAACTCTTGTAAAAAGCTTTTGAGTATCACAAATCAAATGCCTTTCGCCTAAACCAAAAAGTAGGTCTGGAAATGTTTGCAGGTTGCGTCCTCACAGAGAACGTCAGCTTCCGTAATGTGTCATAATATGTCATAATATGTCAAAACGTCCGAGGAAACGTCTCTCAGGGCTGAAGTCCAGCTCTACACCTTTTGTACAATCTGTCATATAGTTCTGCAACAACATGACTAAATCCACTCTTCAGGCGTTAAAGTGTCAACGCTTTCACAGGAAGTAGCAGGTTATCGGCGGAGCAGAATTGATGGGAACATACCGGCGATCACTCGGACTGAACGCTGGATTATGCTGCAGGAATGTGGGAGAGTTTCTGTGAACCTCTGACACCATCGAAATCGGTTCTAGCTGTCTTTGTAAAGGAGCAACTTATGAAATGGACTCGGGCAAAAGAAAAGACTTAAACTTCAAGACTTTTTGAGTTATTTAAATGTGCACTGCTTTTATTATATCGTGATAAGTGAAAAATATGCTCTTTAGTCTCGCGATCGACCCTCAAAATCTCCAAAAAACATTAACATTTTTCATTTTGAAACACTAAAGAAACAATGACAACAAATAATAATATTGGTGGTTTGTGGCGATGACAATAAATTGTATTTTCCGCTGCACTTTCTCAATCCGATCTCTCGTGTTTGGCAGAAAAGCCGCAGAAAGATGAGATCCTCTCAGCGGGGGGGGGGGGGGGCTCGCTGTGAAACCCGCGTGTCATCGCGTGTTTCAAACGTTGTGGTGATGAGCGTGACGTATCGCTGAACACAGCAGAGTGGACCGTCAACTGTGGCTTCCAGGATCACACACACACACACACACACACACACACACACACACACACACACACACACAGTCAAAACCCTCTCATGTGAACATCGGGGACACACGCAGTGAGGGAAGCAAACACATGCGATCGTACGGACTCCATCACACACACAAACACACACACACACACACTCTCGCTGTGTTTGCTTCTTATTTCCAACACTTTCTCTTGTTCTCCACGAGCGACGGTCTTATTCCCTCCGCCGGCTGCATTACTGTTCTATAAAACCCGTAATTGTTCTCGATAGCTCTTATTTATCGCCGGTCGAATATGGATCCCTGGAGCTCTCAGACAACTCGGTACTCGAGTGGAAAAGGGCGAACGTGTTCCAACCTTAACATTATAAATCTCATGTTCTTTATATCCCTGCTTTGCCATCAGCACAATCTAAATTACAGTGTCTGGAGTTTCCTCCTGCTTTTTATTTATTTTTTTTTCTTCTTCTTTTCCACTTTTCTCATCTTTTTCGTCCATTTTTTTTTTTTTGGTGCTCTTATCCCATCCACGCTGTGTATTTTTCTGCAAATTAAGGAAGTGGCGGTGGTGTAAATAGCCAGGTATGTGGAGGAAAGAGCTTGTGAGAGAGAGAGAGAGAGAGAGAGAGAGAGAGAGAGAGAGAGAGAGAGAGAGAGAGAGAGAGAGAGAGAGAGAGAGAAAGAGATTGAGAGAGAGACAGAAGGGGAATAAATGTAGGTAGACTGACAGCAGAGTGAGAGGGAGTCAGACTGAAGGAGAGAATAACAGCAGGAGGGTAAGGAGGAGGAGACGGGAAGGTTTGCTGGTGGGTTTCTGGTTTGGGTTCGTAACCTTCCTCTCTGTCAGCCTCGGTTAGATATTAAATGATGGCAGTGTGATAGGAATTACCTCTTAACCCTCCTATTAAAGCCCTGTGGTCTGAGGTTTGGAGACTGGGGGGGGGGAGAGGGAAGGAGCTGGACTAGCATCAAGGGAAAATAGGCATGGGTTGGAGGTTTTTGCTCCTGAGGTGGGTGGGAGGTAAGGGCAAGAGGTATCAGGCTGGATAATAGTTTTTAGTCTTCCAGGAGTCTCGGATCCCGCGGAGTCGAACGAAGCGTGCGACTCGCAGCGAGCATCGAAGAGGCTGGCTTTTTGTTTCTTTTCGGAAAATGTTCTAATTGAGCGCTACGCGAGGACGGCGAGTGCCTGACAAAGACGGATGGACGGTGGGTATCTGGGAGGTCATGCGAAGGAAGGAGACGGATAGATGAAAGGAGGAAGGGAGCTGGGTCGATGGATGGAGGGGTTGGAGTCCTGGTGACCCCACTAGGTGGCTCGGTGGGGGTGGGGAGGGTGGGGGGGTGGGGGGGGACAAACAAAGATAGGGATGGCGAGATAGACGGATCGTGGACTGGAGTCTGTGGGTTTCAGTGTGTGCAGTCTGTGGTCGTTTTCCCCCCACAGTTTGCAGAGACTGTGGTCTCACAGCCCATGCACCCAGACACACACACACACACACACACACACACACTAACACACACACACTTAGACGGAGCTCCGAGTCGAATGCATTTACTCGAAAGGCAATGACTTTCTGGTTTTAAAAAGCAACAATCACGACGACTCGGATGGAAAAATGCGAGCTTTTGGGTTAGAGGGCTTTTTTTTTTTGCATCAGTGCACAGCGGAGAGTATCAGGGAGGTTTACTTTGCTAAGTGACGCGATGGCTGTTAGTCTGCTGTCTAATAACACTGACCCAGACTGAGCCTCATCCTGTTATCTTCACTTTCTGCTTCGGTAGTTTGTGTGTGTGTGTGTGTGTGTGTGTGTCTGTGTGTTTGCGCATGTTTTTACGTGTGCATGCCTGTGAGTGTGTGTGTGAAGCCAGCGCTGGTCATTCTTCATCATTCTCCCCCATTAAAGCAGCTCAGGTTACAGCTGATTGGTTCGCATGAGAGGAGAGGGTGAGCGATGAAGAAGAAAAATGAGGGCAACGTCAGACTCGAGGGATATTTCCTCCTTTCCCTTCACCCGCTAGGAGGGCTTCAGACGCTGCGTGTTGCATAATGCAGGAGGGGACATTTTTTTTTTTTTTTTTTTGACCATGTTTCAACGTTCATGGACGCTGAAATACAAGCATCGTCTGGCTGTAAAGACGTAGAACCCCTGTGTGTTGTACGCTACATTATTTGTGCTTTAAAAACTTTTCCGTTTGAAGCGAGGCTCTTTGCAAATTTGGACTTTCCATGAGCAAAAGTTGCGGATAACACCTGGTACTTTTTTTTTGGTACCGCCCCCGGGCGAGCTGAGCCGATACTAGAAGGTGGAGTTAAAACACGGCAGACCACTGATTGGTCAGAGAGATCTGTCTCTAGCGTGAAACGGGACGTCCTGCACAAACCCGCCATTATTGAGAATCCAATTCATGTTAATTGTAAACTGTCAAAAGAGCCTGTTAACCAGGAACCTATCAGATTCTAGTTTGCGTAGTAAAGCTTGTATACTCCTGTCTTATTTTAGTTTTCAGCCTTTTCCTATGCTTTGCCACTGCTGCGTAATGTCCTAACTGCACCCTATAAAATGCATCACAGCAGGAATACCAGCAGCCAAACGTTCAGCCTAAAAGGTTTTTTTTTTTTTTTGGAGGCGTAATGGAAAGAGAAGTGAGTTCCTGTCCAGAGGGATGCTGGTTAATCTCTGCGTACTCACTCACTATGGACAACAGCATTACATATACGTTCCCGCAACGTTAAAGTGTAACTGAAGCTGTGTGGAAGTGGAACGGGATGAAACGGGAGTAAGAACGGAAAGGATGGAAATATAGCAGAGGGGAAATGGCCGGCAATAGTCAACAAATCATGACCTGGAAGGTTGCCAGTCTAAACCCTTGCACTGACGAGTGGACGGTAATGAGACATGCCTTGCTGCACCATTAGGTTACCCTTGAGCAAGGCACTTAACCTCCAGATGCTTCAGCGGAGGCCCCCAGATGCTTCAGTGTGGACCTTCCTCAGTTACTGTAAATACAACCGTGCTGGTTGAGTCGGGTGGGTGGTGGTGGTGGCGGGGGGGAGCTGGAGAGGGAGAGAGGAATGAGGGAGGGAGGGAGCGGGGGGGGGAGGGGGTCATTTGAGATGTCTTTTCCTCCTAATTAAGGTAATGGAGAAAGACGAGGAGGTTGCCTTTAATCTTGGCTAATTGTCCATTTAGAGGCGACTGCGATAGTTTACCTGCTGGAATGTTACGGTTAGTGTTACAGGAAGTGGGTGTTCTCAGTGCGTCCAGTGATTGGCTGCGACAGACGGAGCCTCGGTGCCGATTGGTGGGATCGGTCCGGAGGGGTGAGGGGGTGAACGCAAAGTGCCTGAATTCGTGTGTGTCTTCTTTTTTTTTTTTTCATCAAGGGCTGGTTCACTCATTTACTTTCTTTCCCTTTTCCCCCCCTTTCTTTTCCGCTTGAGCTCTCTTTCTGTTGCACACAGACGGAACAAACGGCTCCGTTGTTTGTATTGCTGTCAGCAATTGAAAGATTGTTTTCTTGTCACTAGGCTCCGGGCCCTTTGTTTGGTTTTCACGCCACTGGGTGCTGGCGAGAAACAAATAAGTCTCAAACACACACACACACACACACACACACACACACACACACACACACACACACACACACACACACACACACACACACACACAGAAGCACACACACAAGTAGCCTCCATCCCTCTCTCTCTCTCTCACGCCACCTCTCCCGCTGATTCAACACCACAGGCTCTGGATGCAAAATTGTGTGTGGGTTGACGTGTTTGTGTGTGTGTGTGTGTGTGTGTGTGTGTGTGTGTGTGTGTGTGTGCTTGCGTTGGTGCATTGCAGACTCAATACCAAACCACACACCCACGACATAACTTCCTAATAATTAAACATGACTCAGAAGTACAAACCAAGGTATACAGCTGCACCACAAGGCTATTAGAACCTGACATGCAGCTGCACCACAGAGCCTATGCACATCAGTACTGTGAGACTTGAGTTTATTAATCTTACTTGGATTCAATCTTAAAATCACAAGTGCTTCCTTAAACAAAGGAAAACAGTAGGTTTTATTAATGGCAGTAGGTGTTCTGGAATGGAGCTGCACCAGGTGGCCCATAGGCTCCAGGACGGAGCTGCACCAAAGGACCCACACTGAAATTCCCTGGTATTCGGGGGAAGGTAAGGTACTTTTTACTGAGGGAACCTGACCAGAGCTCCTCTAAAATAAGACTGCTCTTAGCGGCTTGTGTGTGTGTGTGTGTGTGTGTGTGTGTGTGTGTGTGTGTGTGTGTGTTTCCCACAGCCCAGACGGCAGTGTGATTTTGTCCCAGGACATATTTAGATAAATACACGCTGCAGAGATACCAAAAACCAACAAAGAGAGCGAGAGAGAGAGACAGGGAGAGCGAGAGGAAGAGGAAGAGGGAGAGAGAGACAATAAATGATAATTTGATATATCTGGAAAATACAGGAGAAGTTTCATACATTCCTTCATGCTCTCCTAAAAATACTTCCCAACATTAAAGAAGATGGCTCGATACTTATTGCATTCACTTAACTAAATCCCGACTTCCCCAGTAAAGATTTCTCCTGTAGAAAGTTGATTTCTTCACCATTTATACACACGCGTCTGGATCTACTGTATGCGGAGGACAAAGACTTCAGGCGGGGAGCTTATCACTGTGACAGCAGCCCATCAGAATACACACAAGTATAATACACATTATGCACTTCTTGTTCGTTCGTAGTCCTTCATATTGACACTGACTTGTGCTGAACACACTCCTCGCTTCACTGACATTCTCCTTTCAACAGCGGGAATGAAATAGTTTCTATATATTGAACAAGCCGCTGTTCAAATGACTTTTGTTTCTTTTGTTTTGAACGCTGTCGGCCATGTAGCTGCTTTGTCTGTATTTAGTCTGACACAATCATTCTTAAACACTTTGCAAAGTGTTTGAATAAGAATGCAATAAGTTACGTTTGACTCTTTTTCTGTGAAAGCATTTAACAAGCCAAAAGTCATGAAGTGTGTGTGTGTGTGTGTGTGTGTGTGTGTGTGTGAATAAAACAAGTCAAAGTGTTTGCCGGTCACCAACGCGGCGCTCTTAAAGTTCACGGCAGCGACACCTCTTCCCTTCCAGGCGCCTACGTTAGCGGCTAGCTCGCTAGCTCGCTGCAGGGCCAGCTCCTATGAAATGTTCGTGGGAGGCAGGGGGGCTTTTTTTTTTTTTTTTGTGTGTGTGTTTTTTTTTTCGTGGCAAAGAATTTTTATGTGCTTACACTGAAATAGCACAGAGGCTGCATGTGGTAGCAATTTAAGCTCGCAAATAAAGGTGAGTTGGGATGGGGAAGTAGCCGCGGAGCTGCTAGCGCACACAGCTCAAACTTTCCCCTTGACCTGTTTACTCTACCGGGCAACAGGGATGTGTTTAGGCACACACTGTACATCCACATGTGTGTGTGTGTGTGTGTGTGTGTGTGTGTGTGTGTGTGCTTACTGTATGTGCTTGATTGTGATTATTGCATGGCTTAACGTGTGCAGTTAGGGTTTATATTGAATATGAATACACAGCGTGTGTACATTCTTATGCGTTCTGAACGGGTATACATAGTTTAGTAATTTGTGTCTCTGCTTGCGTCTGCATATTTGCTTATATGTTTATATACGTCGTGCATTTGTTTGTACATGTCTGCTTATATTCATGTCTCTGGCTTTGCTCATGTGTGTGTGTGTGTGTGTGTGTGTGTATGTATGTGTGTGTGTGTGTGTGTGTGTGTGTATGTGTCTGTACATATATTTAAGAGAGGGGCAAACTTGATACCGGGCCAAATGCACTCACACTGTTTGTTTAATCACAATTTAGGTTTACATGAGAACACTAATCAAAAACAGACTTGGCTCCCTGGAAAGCTGGAGGAGGAGGAGGAGGAGGAGGAGGAGGAGGAGGAGGAGGAGGAGATGTGAGGGTGAGGAGGAGATAGATGGGAAGGCATGAGAGGAATGGGAGCAGGGGGAGAGCCTGTTAGACAGGTGAGGACAAGACATGAAGGGAGAGGAAAACACGGAATTCAATGAAAAATGGCCGATGAGAGGAGGCTGGTGGAGAAAACAGTTTAGTGGATCCTCTCTCTGAGTAGCAGCTTTCAGAGAAGAGAAGCTTTTGTCGATTGTTGACCTCTTTTTTTTTTCCCTCCTCATAGACCGGACTAATGGTCTGGCTCTGATTTTAGATGCTTTATTTTCCCTAAAGGATGTTTTAAAAAACCTGGCAACTGGCGTCTATCCTGCTCGTGTGTGTGTGTGTGTGTGTGTGTGTGTGTGTGTGTGTGTGTGTGTGTGTGTGTGTGTTGACAGGGTGGGTTTTCAGTAGTAAAAGCACAATGGACTCGTACACACACTGCACTCCATCACTGACAGAAGACGAACCACTAAACAAATGTAATGTCCCCCATAATTACATTCATGTGTGTGAGATGATAAAAAACAAAGAGCTCACTTTTATGTCTGTTGCACATTTTACAGTGAAACTCCAAACTGCTCTTTTCAAACTTGTTCTTCACAGTTTCCTGGGAAGCAGAACTGAAATTCAGTGAAAGAAATGCAATAATAGTCAATCTAGCAACGTGTTCCTTCATATTTGTTTTCCCCCCATAATGAACGGAACCATTATCCCGTGAAGGTTTTATTTTTATTTTTAATTTCATGCTGTTAATCACGTTGTAAGAAAGGCTCGTTCAAGCGGTAGCCGTCTGATTTCAAAATAAATCTCCTAAAGTGTTTCAGCAGCTGAAACCCGACCCACGGTCTCATTGCTGCCGTAGAGTTACGGTGATGTCATACGAGGGTTTCTGTCTTCGGTCTCCTCCTGAATTCTGGGAAACAATCTTTCGGGGTTATTTACTGCGAGGTGACATGTGGGCCTACAGTCGGTGTAAATCGAAGCTGCGGCTCAGTGTGGGGTCGTAAAAGTGCTGAAATCGCTCTGTGTCTGTATGTGGGGTTTCCGCAACGAGTAACATATTTTACAGGACTCCCACACGGCCCAGTGTTCTTTAATGCAGCAGTACGCTGGTGGGGGAGTCCTGGGAAACTACAAAACCGACCGGCGTGTTCCAAAAAACCAGTCCAGTATCCTCAGGGATTACATCTATGTTAGACGATCGTCCGCCTCGTAACTTACGGGAGAGATCAGATGATTTTGTGTCTTCAAATAACCGTACTGTCAGCCAAAAACTTTGTCATTTAGCATAACCTCAACCGGGTTTGTTACATTAACTGTCATTGGGATCACAAGCGGGCAAAAAAAAAAATGTATTTGCAATCAACTGCTTTTGCAGCAATCAACTTTGTTTATACAGCAGCAGCTTTATATTTCAGCTGTGCAGAGGTTAAGTAGAAAATTAGGGTGTTTTATGTTTAGAAATCACCTCATAAGTCTTCAAATTCATCACTTCGGTTCAACGTTAGCCTTACCGTACCTAAGTAGTCTCTCTGTTGTCCTGGACGTGTCCTAAAAACGTGTCAGCGCAATGTGATACGCAGGGTTCTTCCTCCATTGATACTTACGAGGCCAGCCTCCTCCGTCAAATACTGTCCCGCCTTCCAGTTCTTGATAAAACTCTTAATGAGCGTCTTCATGGGAAAAAAAAACCACAGTTTTCTAACGAGCGCTGCGCACGGCTTCGACGTCTGTGGCGGCGGTGGTGTGTCGTAATCAGCGGAGCGAAAGCGAGACGGGCGCTGCCAAAGCTGCCGAGGAGGAGGAGGAGGAGGAGGAGGAGGAGGAAGAAGAAGAAGAGAGCTGTCTGCTCTTGGCTGGACTTCAGCCTCATAAACGCAAAAAGTCCGAACGAGTGATGAAACGTCACCATCGGTCGATGCGCTTTCATGTGCCACAGCGCTTCCGCCAGTGATGTCTTTGGCACCGCAGCAAAAAGAAGACAAAACATTCGCAAATCACACATGTGGAACGTGGAAAGCCGATTAGGTCATTATTAGTCTGCTGTTGCCTGCTGGTCCATGTTATTTTTTTTTATAGTTTTATATATCAGCCAGCTGGCGTTTGTGAACATGTGTCTGAACGACGCCAGCGTTAGTCTGTCGAGAAATCGCACGCATTACGCTCGTATTTCACTGTGAGATTAACTTTCTGTCGGGTTTAGTGAATGGAAGTCAACGGAAGTGTTCCAATTCATGTGTGTTTGTGTGAGAGAGACGCTGTGGGAGGTCGAAATAGCTATTACATTCATTGTTGACCATTATTATGGCTACTGGCGACTACATGGTTGGAACTGGCTAATGTCTCACACACACACACACACACACACACACACACACACACACACACACACACTGGCAGACACATGTTGGTGTGTAGAGAGTCATGCTTTCTGTGTTTGGGCCTACAAGTGAATGTGTGCATGTCAGAAGTTAGACTTGTGATTTATGCTGTTTAAGAAAAGTCTGATTGTTACAAATGAAGTCAAACTGTTGTTATTGCTCTGGTGCAATCAGAGTCACACACACACACACACACACACACACACACACACACATGGACTGACCCACACACACTGTCTGTATCCTAGCTGTCACACACACAGTGACAGAAACACTGCAGATGTACACATTGACCGACGCACTGCGGAGAGACACAAACAAACACGAACCACTTCTGTCGCTCTTTCCTTCTCTCCTCATCTGTCTCGCTGTCACACAAACACCTCCACGCAAAGGACGAGCTCAACTGTTTCTCCGCTGATTTAAGAGTTAAAAACCCAGTAAGTGTAATATTTCCCTTTGTCCTTTAACAGACATGTTAAAGGACAAAGTATTACGACTTTAAATCAAACTAAATAAACCAAGATTAGCGCTTGTATGCACTCCGCTCAGGAATGAATGAATGAATTAATTACAACATATTTCCTGACGGACTAGAAAACTGGGTAGGACTTTCTGGCACAAACTGGTTTAAATCCCGTCTGAATGACGGGGACTACTCTGTGTCAATCGGTGAAACAGCGACATTTGGAGTCCCCCAAGGCTCCATTCTTGGGCCTCTTCTCTTTAACGTCTACATGCTCCGAGTATAGGAAAAGAACAATGATATTGTCATGTGACTTTGGTCCCATGCAAGCACTGACTAACCAATGACTAAATCAAAGTCAGGTAATAAAGCCCTGGAGGTTTAAAGCCAACGGAGCAAAGGTTCTGCTGCTGCGGTACAAACCGTCCAGACCTCCCGGTCCAGATTTATTAAAATGTGTCTTTTTTTACATTTGTCTGTCATTACGTGACAACGGTATAACATGCTAGATACAAACAGCTAACTCTGGAAGCTGGAAGCTGTTATGTACCGCTGCATGAGTCAACAGCAAAAAATAACTAACACAAGCAACGTTTAAACAACACTAAATCACGTCCATATTGAGGCTGAAACATTAGAATAAACACTGCAAACAAACAAAAAAAGCCCACCACCAAGAAGATTGGCAGCTTCGACGAGGTCTCTGAACGGAATTCCACATCGTGTGCCACCTTGTCGATTTGGCTGGAACTCTCCTGGATTGCTCTGCGGTACAAAAACTAGAGGGGGATCGCTGCTCTTCCAACAAAAATGCAGTTGAGTTTTTCAAAAATGTCAGATGGCAGTGGAACATTACAGATTGATAAATGACCTCCAACGTTGTTATTCTTTTAAGAGAAAGCCTTTGACCGAAGCGCCAAAGATCGTCTCTGTTGATCTCCGCAGTGGGGGGTTGATGGAAAATGTGGCCTTTATTTTAGGAATATTTCCATTAACAATACCGCAGACGCCACCGGCCATCTTGGCTTTCGTGGAGTTACGTTGTTAGGAATAATGCAGCTGTAGCAGTATTCTATTATAATTTGCAGATGCACTTTAGACGGCGCACTTGACATCATCGAAACGCCAAACGGAATGGAAGTCCATCCCTGCAGTGGAGCTCCAGAGACTTGATGGGAGAACCGACGCGAGGCTCGTAGTGAAACAACGCCTCCCATTCGTTCTGTGTTTACAGTGATTGCAACAGAGAACAAAATGTATTTTTGAGAGATCCTGAAAGCTGTACATTCAGTATAGCGGTAATGATGGTTGTCATGAAATACACAGAGAGAGAGAGAGAGAGAATAAAAGACTGTAAATCACTTTAAAGGCCAACCAACTCCCACGCAGATATAGACAACAAAAGGGAGGACATCAAAACACCAATAATGCCAGAAGACGATCTAAACCGACTTCACGTTCTTTTTCATTCTCTTTGAGAATTTAATGTAGATATTGTGGGAAAAAAAGAGACTAAACTAAAAGAAAGAAAAGATGATGGATGACACAGAGGTTTGGATTCACAGGATTTAGATGGTGTGAGCGAGAGAGAGAGAGAGAGAGAGAGAGAGAGAGAGAGAGAGAGAGAGAGAGAGAGAGAGTCAGCCACATGAATGGGGTGAGAGGAGATTTAACCAGGCCTCTAAATACAGAGCACCACAAAGCCACTTTAAAACCTGTAGAGATATATTTATACATCACACACACACACACACACACACACACACACACACACACACACACACACACACACACAGAGACTTGGAAACACACTGACAGTATGTGCAGTTTTTGTGTTTGTTTCTCTTTCTCTCCCTCCGTCTCTAAAACTGAAACACTGAAACAAGACCTTTCTGATGGTGGTGTGTAACAGTGTGTGTGTGTGTGTGTGTGTGTGTGTGTGTGTGTGTGTGTGTGTGGGGGGGGGGGGGGCTCCACCTGTTAAACTCAAAGCTTTGAACTTTAAAATAGCTCCACATTTGTTAGTTTTACATCTAGAATGTGTGTTATTTCAGGTACAAATCCTGTCTATGAATGTCACATTTGAATCCAAATCTTATCAATTATCGTTGCGTATGAAGCGATGTTTACAGCTGAATCTCTACCGGCCCAAATAAAGGCATAGCAGTGCAATGGGGTGGGGGGGGGGGGACAAAGAATGAAAAGATAACCGACTGGGAGTTATTTTAAGGTTGAGAAAGATAATTAGAGATGCTAAAAAGCCATGACAGTTTGTGTATGTTGTTCAAATCAAGTTACAAACACCAGGGTTCATCGTGTTTGGGTTGAGAATTCTTCTCTAGAAGTCTCCCTGTGTGCAGCAGAGACGTGGTATTAGCCGTTGTGTTTGTGCTAGTGTGAACTAAACAAGTGACGCAGGAATGTGCCTTTTTTTTCCCCCTTTTGTTTAAACAGAGAAATATGAAGCCTTGAAGTGATCCTCCATCCTCCTCCGCTCTTTCCCTCTCATCTCTCCTTCTGTCTTTTACACAACCTTGATTTTTGTTACTCATGCAAGGGCAGGCTAACGTCACGCAGACGTCCGATGACGCGACGGATGAGTTTGTGATCGCGTCCGTTCGGCAGCAGCGTCTGCTTTTGCGCCCCGATCGGACTTCCAGTGTGTCAGAGTTTATATGTGGGCGTGCGAGTGAGTGTGTCGGTGCACTTTTACAATCAGAGGCCCGACAGCAGTGTGTCCGCCACAGATGGAAGATATTCAGCTTTACAAACTCACAAACTCTTCCACTTAAAAGAAGCCAAATGAGTATATATATATATATATATATATATATATATATATATATATATATATATATATATATATATAGAAATAAGACCGCTGCACTCGGAGTTAAAGAAAGAGGCCGCTTGTGCGCTCCGCCGCACACATTGTTCTCCGTAAACTTTTGTCATCCGGAATTTTACGGTCACTTTTTTTTACAAGCGCGGCGTCACGCTCGTGGTGCAACCCCGCGGCCTCGTGAGCGTCTCACAGTCAAAGACAATAGGCTCCAGTGGCCTGGCCCGCTAATTAGTAGCTCCACTTTATGAGGCCACCAAGTCAACCGCAGCCGCTGCAGCATAAAACAATGGAACTGGTTCACATCCAGCTATCCTAGATGATCTTTACTCTCGTCTGCTACGCTGCCGTTTGACGTCGTCTCTTCACCGGTTCCCCGCGTCTATATAATGTCACGTCAACACAGTTTGAAGCTAGAACTCTGTACGGAGGCTTCTGCCATAAACAAGTCTGTCAGCTTGTTTAGCTATAATAATGTCAGCTCCCTCAGGTTAAACCGTCTGATTGTGGGAACGCTGCACCGCTGCGATCATCCGTACGCGTTTTTGCCAAAAAATCCAGTCGTTGCCGTCTAGGATACAGTAGATGGTGGAGAGACGGATGAGTGAAACAATAAAACGCCATCTGGGAGAGGGTTCTGACTCCACAGCAGCTTTTATTTTCAGCTCAAAGTCAATTATTCTGTTTTTTACCACGACCACGTAGCAGATTGTTCATTATATTTTGGACTAAATGGAAACCTTGTGTTGGCACTAACTGAAATAAACACTAATTTACTGCCCCATTAAGTGGTAGAAGCTGTAGCCTTGTTACAGCCAAAATAAGCGGTGATATATGCGTGTATGGGTATGAATAATAATTCAGAAAGTCGATGAGGCCTGTGTGTTAAAGCCCCGATATGTGCAAATAACACAAACACACATAAATGAATATATAAATAACTGATGACGCTGGTTTACCGTATTCATGATATTCATCCTGGTTTCAGTAAACGGGCATTTCTATCGGCGTTTGGTCCAAAAAAGCAAAAGAAGACAGAATCAGTGAGAGAGAGAAAGAAAAATAAATACCGAGTGCCAGCAGGAGATGATGATTATGGCAGAGAGATGTTTGATGTGTGGAAAAGTTTGTCTCCACCGCTGAACATCAATAAACAGCCGGCTGCAGTTACCAACACTGACAAAAGAGAAATAAACTGTGGAGATAGAGACGCATACCGAGAGAAGAAGAAAGAGGAGACATGATCACAACTGAGACCAAGACAGGGAGGGGGAAAAGAGAGGGAGGAGGAGGAGAGAGAGAGAGAGAGACACGATGAAAGAAGAGAGAGACATTTACATGACAATCTGGAAACACATTACATACATTGAACTGTTGCTACCTGGTTAATCTGAAATCCACGCCGCAGGTCAGAACCTTATTTTGGAGCCGTTGTTTGCTTATGGTAGGTCTACGTGAGGGAGGTTGTCTTTCCGTAGAAGAATAACTTCTGTGAAATTGGTCACAAATACTCCAAAGTTCAGAAAACAGCTTATTTACACTCTCAGAACTCACCTCCAGTGTTAAGGCCTTTACGCCACGCAGTCGTTAATTCATGTCACGCATACTTTTTTTTGCAAAGAACGCAACTATTACACGGCAATTGCAATTTTTTCTGAGCTTCCGCACCTGCGAATAATAACGGCATCCGCCAATCACGTTGTGGAAGAACAGGTGGATTTTTGATGTTCATAAAACAACAACAGGGAGGCTTCGTAGAGGGCGATCTCTATTACTTTTTTCAACCTCGACGAAGGAAGCGCAGACCGGATCAACCCGGCCCGTTCTTGCGCTCGTACAGTAGTTAAAGACGCAGCGAAGAAGAAGAGGAGAGTCTGTGGAAAGAAGAAGAAACAGAGAGAGAGCGACAGGCTGACAGAAGAAGACACAAATAAACAGAGTGTGTAAGAGCTAGAGACACACAGACGAGGACAATAAACAGGGTGTAGGTAGTGAGGTGGAGAATGTCTAGGAGGGACACATGCTGCAGAGAGAGAGAGAGAGAGAGAGAGAGAGAGAGAGAGAGAGAGAGAGAGAGGGAGAGAGAGAGAGAGGTAAAGAAGTGATGCGACAGGAGACAGACAGAGAGAAAGAGACAGACAGAGAGAGACAGACAGACAGACAGACAGAGAGCGAGAGAGAGAGAGAGAGAGAGAGAGAGAGAGAGAGAGAGAGGTAAAGAAGTGATGCGACAGGAGACAGACAGAGAGAAAGAGACAGACAGAGAGAGACAGACAGACACACAGAGAGAGAGAGAGAGAGAGAGAGAGAGAGAGAGAGAGGTAAAGAAGTGATGCGACAGGAGACAGACAGAGAGAAAGAGACAGACAGAGAGAGACAGACAGACAGACAGACAGACACACAGAGAGAGAGAGAGAGAGAGAGAGAGAGAGAGAGAGAGAGAGAGAGCAAATAACTGCCGGCACCAGTCAGTATCAGCAATAGACCCAAGCTAAATAAACGGCCACAGGCGTCAAGTGGTGCCGAGCGCTACTGAAGCCTGAGCCACCCACCGCCCGGCGGTCACTTTCAAGTGGTCACTTAAGGGATGATGTCACCGGCCGCTCCTCGGCTGCGTCGTCTCCACGGCCCGGCTGCAGACTGCTGCAGCTCCTCCAGTTCTGCGAGAGGATTAAACGGGCTGATCAACACCAGACTCGTCCGACCGAAGGGATCTAGTAGCACTTAAAGGGGCTACGTGTAGCATTCTGCCATCAGTAAGTCATTAGCGCCGCTCATTTACCATAAACACATGTGGCCGAGGCTGGTGGTTCCCTCATATATATATATTTTAATGATATTGATTTTTCAAATTCTCTTTGTGAATCACAAGGAGATACTCTGCAAATGGAGGTATTGGTTCCGCACCTCCATCTTCTGCACATGACGTAACTGTGATAGTTTAGCGATGGTCTAGAGGAAATGAAATGAATCAAACCCACGACCACAAAACTGGCGGCGATCAAACCGTCGGGCTTGTCTCAGTTTTTTTTTTTTACGACACCGTTTGGGAAGAAAAAGACAATTTTTTCGGGGGAGAAAAAAAGCAGAGACGGCGTCTGTTCTTTACAAGGTGTTGGACACACTGCTGAGGAGCTGTTGGCTGACAAGAGCATGACCGTGTCTACACACATAAATATACACACATGCGCATAAACACATGTATGCCACCTCACTGACAAGGTGCTCACTGATCCTGCCAACATGTGTGTGTGTGTGTTTCCTACACCACAGTGCCTCGTGCCAGCCAAACACGGATCAGACATGTGTGTCAGTCGGTCTGCTAGGTTGCGCATGCATTCATAGCCCATGAAATCACACCGCAAAAGTCGGGTCGCGTACGCCAAAAAAAAAAAAAAAAGCCCACATGATGACGAACCTATTAAATAAACCTGTTGAGTAAAAATGTTAAAAGCATAAACACGGTTCTGTGTTTTAGTTTGAGTTATCGGGGGTTCTTGTGTACTCGAGATCTGCTATCACCAATTAGGGTTGTGTATCGTTCTGTAACTTTTGGTTTGGTGTTCTTTCTTCTTCAACCTTTTCGTCTCTCACTCTCACCCCTCTCTCTCTCTCTCTTTCTCTCTCTCTCTGTCTCTCTCTCTCTCTCTCTCTCTCTCTCCGGCATATTTGGCATTTCTTCCATATTTTCTGTGAGTGAATCAAGCCTGAGTCACACACACACACACGCACGCACACACACACACACACACACACACACACACACACACACACACACACACACACACACACACACACACATGTGGCTTCCATTAGGCCGTCTTTGTAGTGTTATTAAGACAAACGAGTGCACACATACACAAACACAAGACAGGGGAACATGTGGACGTACATCCTGAGGAATCTGCAGCGCATGTGGTCATCTTGTTTTATGAAAGGTGTCCCGGCGCTGTTGGAGTGGATCACCTTCATGTGTGTGTGTGTGTGTGTGTGTGTGTGTGAGAGGAGTTATTATCTCCCCAATGAGTAAGCAACACAACATCAGAGGAAACACATGTAACTGTGCAGTGAGCTCACTGTGGACGGCGTCGTCTCTTCAGGTTTACTTTCCTGATCAGAAAAATACAGAAACGTGACGATATATATTTAGCTGCCGCTCTTATCCAGAGCGGCTCAGTGGGTCAGAGAGGAAGCTGTTAGTTGAGCTTTCTTTGGACTCAGCTCAGTGTCGATTCAGAAAGAAAAAAGATGCGATCTACCTGTTCTTTAGACCAGTCGGACCAGAAAACAAAGACGGTGGTGTCGGCCCAAAAGGCCCGTCAGCTCACCGAGGAAATGCCAGATGGCCGTAGCTGCTACACGGTCCTTGGATTGTTTTGTTTTTCCAAGGTCGAGAAGGAACTCTGAAACGTGACACAAAAGCAGCGGTGGACTTGTCGTCGGCTTCGTTACGCCGCTTCAACAACATCCACCCTCGCCTTCATCAGACAGTCGAACCACAGAAGCCTGAAGTCGGAGGACTGCTCGGCAAAGAGCGTCCTTGTTTGATGGACGGCGACAATCGGACAATGGGAGAGGGACACACTGACGTCGCAACCTCGCCAACGCAAAGGATTGTGGGAGGCCCGGTGGCGGGAAGAAGAAATGTTGGC
>NW_027176290.1:240716-245716 GCF_023349555.1 Cebidichthys violaceus
CCGGAGTCGACCACGAGAGAATATCCCTCCGCCTGTTTTCTGTCCTCCTCTCTCTGACTCGTCGGCCGTCTGTCCGTCCACCTGTCTGTCTCTCAGTCGAGCTGATTCGGCTCAAAGTTTTTAGTAACGGAGGAAAAAAAAGCCCCAAAAAATGCAGATTAGCTATATGTTTCAGGTTTAATGATTGTTTGTGCCGGTTTTAATTGTTGGTCAGTGAGCATGAGAGAAACAACAAACACGTTCTGTATGATAGAAGGTGGACTTTCACCCTCTTTCTCTCTGTTGCTGTTCTTCCTGACTTTCTCTCTGTTCTCCTCTCTGAGCCTCCAGTATTAACTGTAAAGGTCGAGGCTTTGGCGCCTTCCTTTACTTTTATCTTTTTATTTCCTTTTTTCTTTTCGTCTGCCTCCTCTTTCCTCTCTGTCCTTTCTTCTGGAATCGGATTAGCGGACACGCGGAGAGGTTGCCGTCTTTGCAAAAACTGCAGCCAAGCAGGTGTTATACATCAGCCCTGTTTGCTCAATAATGTCGTTCCCGTACAACAAAAACGTCACTGCAGATCACGGTTTTTTGAGGGAAGCAAATTCGGTCGCGAATCACATTTTTTCTTTTTGACGTAACAGAACTAGTGTGCGGAAGTCCGTGAAGGGAGGAGGTCTTGGTCCAAACAAACACAGGACTTTCACCCATGACACCGCTGTTCCTGTCACAAAACCACACTAGAAAATGGGACTTTTAAATCCTGGATACTCTTACACCATAACTAGAAACAACACCTTGCGAAGCAGCTCCAGCTCGTATCAAGAGAGTTTGTGGCTTCTCTGGAGAGACCGGTTCCTGCTCCCAAATCTCAAGTCAACCGTCCATCGACATAACAGATGTGCTTCGTGCTGGAAGAAGAGGCTCCGGCACAGAAATATCATCAGCTGTCCTCCGGTCCTTCGTCAGATGACTTCTCTCGTTTCTTCATTTTGTTTTGTGCGTCTGCAAACGCTCGGTGGATCCGGGCGCGTGTGCTGTCTCCACGTAGTTACTGCAAATACAAAAGCCCTTCTATTAGTTCTCTCTCTGGTTTGATCCTGTCAGCAGAGATTAATTTGTCATTTCTTCAAGTCATTTAAAACCGTTAGAGAGGAATAAGCACTTTTCCCTGTGGCTGACCAGTACATTAACAGCACAGCAGGAGACTCTTAGCCCCCTCCAGCAGAACACGTCTGCTAGGCTCATTTACAGGGGCCGGTATTAGCATATGCATGCTGTTGATTGAGTAATAAACCAGACGTGAAATAATGTCAAAAACCCGTGGTCTGGGTAGGGTTTTCATTTTAAAGCGTTATGAAATATTGAAAGTTAATTGAAATATTTCCCCCGGGCTTCTTGGGAGCAGGCAGTTCACTCATCTTTGGTGTTTTTGAAAAAATATTATGGAGCCGGAAAGACACCGGAGAGTAAGTCTGCTTGGCAATCGATCTTCAGTTGGCGGGATTATTACAGTACGGTGTGTGAGTGTGTGAATGTGTGTGTGTGTGTGTGTGTGTGTGTGTGTGTGTTTTCAGATGCAGGGGGCTTAACTTTTGCACAGCTATCAGAAAATAGTCCTATTTGTGAAAGAAGCAACATTTAGCGAGGAACCGGCCAGACCTCCTCTGGGCTGAGTGCTATTCTGTAACTCCGCTGTCTCTCTCGGGTAATCGTTGGTTTTTTTTCCGAATGCTGGAAAACAAATGCTTTAATCAGTTTGATCCATATTTTCCTAAGCTTCATTAAAAACCCCGTCAGCGGCGCTTCACATTTCACTCGGGACATGTGGAAAAATAAACAAACTGTTTTGGCCGGTCTGAGCAGAAATTCTGGCTTTACTGAAATATATATCGGTGATGCGGGTTTTATATATATATATATATATATATATATATATATATATATATATATGACATCAGCAGTAGGCAGAGTCAGTCAGTTTCCCTTCAGTCAGTCAGTTTCCCTTCAGTCAGGTAGATGTTCTGTTTCATTCAATATGCAGACGGATGAATTAACCCTTTGCAGCGCCGGTATCTGACACCAGAGCAGAGGAGAGGTTTAGAAACCTCTGCAGTGATTAAAGAGGTATTACGTTTGTAATAGAACCATGAGAGTGTGTGTGTGTGTGTGTGTGTGTGTGTGTGTGTGTGTGTGTGTGTGTGTGTGTGTGTGTTACCCAATCCCTAAACCCACCAACATTGTGGGTTTTTTGAGGGGGGTGAGTTTGATGGAGGCCTCAAAATTCAAAAAGCCACTGTGGTTGTTTTAGAGGGAGACTCTGTCTGTCTGTCGGTCTGTCTGCTTGTTGATCTGTTTGTCGAGTCAGTATCTGTCTCACACCTACATGCACATCCGTGTGTGTGTGTGTGTGTGTGTGTGTGTGTGTGTGTGTGTGCTGATGTTGTCAGGATGTTGGTTCGTGAGGTATTGTTTATGACCGAGGAATGAGAATAGAACAAAACAAGAAAATAACACTGTGTGTGTGTGTGTGTGTGTGTGTGTGTGTGTGTGTGTGTGTGTGTGTGTGTGTGTGTGTTCTGGCAGGCTCACCACTGGGCCAGATGTAGAGAGTTTTCTATCTGCCCCCTCTCTCCCTTCTGTCTCTTCCTTTCTCGCTCTCTCTCTCCTTTCTCTCTAATCACAGTTTTCCTTTAGCTGTAAATAGGCGGGTTGGGAAATCTATATGCACACACACGCACACACACACACACACACACACACACACACACACACACACACACACACACACACACACACACACACACACACACACGCACATACTCTGGCCTATGCTGCTGGCTTGATGTAGCATTTTTAAACCTCCCACGCTCATACAATCTGAAGGCAAACGAAAATGTGGTACTCGGTACACACCCACACACACACACACACACACACACACACACACACACACACACACACACAGAGCGGGCTCATCATACAGCTTGCCCTTCTACTCACCCATGATCAGAGCAAGACACACACTCACACAGACGCAAACCACATAGAGAGTACAGAGAGGAGCCGATCGCCCACAGCTTCCTCTTTTTACTGTCCGCTAAACTGAAATTATACACACACACACACACACACACACACACACACACACACACACACAGACACACACACACACACACACACACACACACACACAACCACACAAAACTAGGACTTTGTTTGTGATAAAAATTATAATTATGCATCTAACTTTTCATAGTCTGCACAGTAGATGGGATGTTACATTCCAATGCACTAGATGTTATTCTTTATAGAAAAGATCATTTTTGAGGCAAATCCAGCAGCGGCGCTTTCCTTTTGGGAATGCATTAATGATGCAAAAATATTCCGACCATGCAGCACCAAAGCCCCGCGTTCCAACTAGAAAAAAGGAAATAAAGAAAAACACTGCTGAGCAAATTCAGTGAACACAGTGAGAGATGGATGCAGCTGGGAGCAGTAAGCAGAGATTTGTTGATTTGAAGTTAAAAGACGAAGCGGAGACGGAAAACTAAATTGACTTAGATGTCTATCTTCTAAATAACTTATTATTGCGTTATTCTGTAGTTAAGACCTGCTTCATCTTGTGAACTCAATGCTTTGTCTCTTTGAAGCTGAGCAAATACAATCGGCCACGAAGAACAGGAGGCGTCTGCAGAGACGGAGGACATTTTCACAAAAGACCACGGTCCTTTACAGCAGTGAGCACTTTGTTTTTTTTTTTTTCCATTTCATCCAAATGGCGTAAGAAACATAATGGTTCCTCTTCAGACAGACCATTAGGCCCGCCTGTTTTTCAGGCTAATGCTAACGTACCTGAACGTAATTGCGCACACGGAGATCTTTGACTCCACTAATCATAATTGCCGGGACTGTTTGCCCCGGCTTTGCTCCGTCGGGTCAGTCGCTGACATTAAACTTAATTGCGTGTCATCAGGGCCATTTTGCTGCTTTTATTTTTTTTTTCTAAGTTAAATGATCAAAGCGATGCAAGTCAACTTTGAAATTTGCTCAGTTTGTTTGAATGGTCATTCTGGCCTCTCAGCTCCTGGGAAAAAGAAAGCGTCCGACCGCTCCTGTTCTTTCCCTCATTCTCCAAAAACAGCCTTTCTTCCGACGCGTCCGTCTGTTTGTCCATCTGTCTCTCTCGATATTGAGACCGGCCCTCCTTAGAAATGTCTCGTTCTTCAGTTTGTTTAAAAGCTTTTCGGCCCTTCACGCGGAGAGTCCATTTCATTTAGCCCTCTGTGTGTCTGTGTACTCGCTCCGGTTTTCATTTGACTCGTCCTTTTCTGTCTTTCACACCCTTCAAACCCGCATCCCTCCGTCCACAGATGACTCTTTGTCAGCGGGCGGTTCCTCCCTCGCTCGTCAGCCACCGCAGAGCTTTGGTCCCACAGTCGCTGCAGGCCGAGTCAAACAATGCCTGACTGTGTGTGTGTGTGTGTGTGTGTGTGTGTGTGTGTGTGTGTGTGTGTGATACAGTAAGAAACAGTTAACAAGTCAGAGTTAGTGGTGTTCATAGGAGTTTGTGTACAGTGTGTGTGTGTGTGTGTGTCCAAGATGTAATTCAATGATTTTAATTACTTTATTGATATTATCTTTTTGTGTTTTTCTGTATTGAATATTTTCTTTGTTGACAAAATGTATCGGTCTTGATCTTGTATGAGGAAAAGGACATTTAATTTTCTGTTTTCACTTAGCTGTAGAGTTTCTAATTTAACATGCATTCATTTTTTAAGAGAAACACATGTGTGTGTGTTTCAGTGTGTCTTTGCACTGGCTTGCCTCCCTGTGTGCGTATGTGTGTGTGTGTGTGTGTGTGTGTGTGTGTGTGCGTGGGTAGCAGCTGTGTCCCGCAGTGAATGGCCGTCCTCTCTAAGCTTCTCTAAAGACCGACAACAACGCGACTGCTAAACGACTGGGAACACTATAAGTACCTCCATTCTTCTTTCCTGCTCGCCTCCCCTTCGCTCCGTCGC